>NW_023244982.1:0-1752 GCF_002007445.2 Ailuropoda melanoleuca
TTTCTCTATAGCCTATAAAATGGGTGTTGTTTGACAGATGAAGAAACTGAAGGTCAGAGAGATCAAGGAAGTTGCCCAAGGTCACAGTGGTAGGAAGTGGTAGAGCTGGGATTCAGAGTCAGGACTCATGGACGCCAAAGCCCTCATCTTTTTATTGTGCTACTTGGAAGTTGGCCATTTTAATGTACATTTATTCACTATTTGTATAAAATATTGAACGTTATTGGAATGCACATGTGCAGATTAAAACTGCATGCCATTCCTTTACTTACTACATTAGCAAAAGTGGGACAAGGGGCTTAGGGAGCCACATTGAGGCGGCTTGCTCATTTTTTGCTGCTTTAGAAAACAACAAAAATATACAGTGTCTTCCCTTCCCACACCAGCAAGGACAGACTGGCAGAGGGTCTGGGTTTCTGGGTTTCTGGCAGGGGGTGACGTGTGTGNTTGGCAGGGGGTGACGTGCGTGTGTGTCTGGAGGAAGTGAGTGGAACTTTCCATGAAGATCAAGCAACTTTGCCTAGGCTTGTGGTTTCCATGGTCCACTATCCACATGTGGTCTGTGGCCTATTCCCAGCAGAGTCTTCAAGGACACCTGTTTCAAGTGCAGATTCCAGGGCCTTTAAGATTTACTAGAGCTGGGAACCTGCATTTTAACAGCACCCCAGGTGGTTCTTGGCCACTTCAAAGTTGAAAACTGACATCCAAGGCCATTCTGGCAATCAGCAGGGCAAAGACCATGGCTTTGTGCCTGAACACTGAAGGGAACTGTATTGTTGGGCTTAGGTTTGGCTGTGATCGCACAACCCCAAATTACAGGGGCTAAAACAAGAGAGAAGCACAGTTCTCTGTCCGACTCCAGAGGTAAGCCACCCAGGGCAGTACGATGTCAGGATTTGGGCTCTTTCAATCTTTCTGCTCTGCGGCTTCTATTCCTAAGGTCACTGCATGATCTAAGGGGCACCTTGATTTCCAGTCATTAAATCTGCACCCCAGGCAGCAGAAATCAGGGGGCCGAAGCAGGGCATGATCCTTCCTTGAAAGACACTTTACAAGAGTGTCCGTCTTCCTCCCCCTTCCGTCCAATGTACTGCCCAGAAGCAGCTGAGGTCACACTGCCTTGCTGCAAGGGAGAGAGAGCTTTATTCAGGTCACCACGCACCTCGTTGAAAGTGGGGAACCACTTCAGAGGAGGGTAAGAGATGGAACACTAGGGGACACAGAAGCTCCTGCCTCAGGGTGGATGTCCACCGCAGCACTGATGCCTGGGTGTCCCAAGACAGGGACAGAGGGACAGGGGGACAGGGGTCTGGGAGAACGTGCAGCGCCCAGAGAGGGAGGCCTAGAATAGGGAGGTCAGCAGGTGGCCTGTGGACAGGGAGCGTGAGGCTCACGAGCCCGAGGCAGTCTCCAAGCAGGGCAAGGGAGGAGGTGGGGCCGTGGGCCTGGAAAAGGCACAACGGCAGAGACAACAAACATGATGGATTAAACGCCAGTATCGTCTCTCCTGTTCTTGGCTAGCATAAGCATAAACAGCCCAAGGGAGGGCGAGGAAGCCTCCTTCCCCCCTCCAATGAATGATTCTGAAATTCCTGTCAACAGTGGACAGTGGGAAATCAAACCATGTTTAGTAAGATTTGGAAAAAATGGAACACGGTGACATTTCATAAATGCCGGAAGGGAGGAGCACTTCCGACCCAGCTGTGTGAGTCCCGGCTCTCCAGAGAAACAGAACCAATAGCATGCACATAG
>NW_023244983.1:0-1797 GCF_002007445.2 Ailuropoda melanoleuca
ACCTCTTGCAACCCTTCCGACAGTATTACCTCCAAGCCGAGCACTCCCTTCCAGCACTCATCCAGATAAGGTCAGAGGGGCACTCTCCATGTTGCCTTCCCCTTGGGTAGCAAGAAGCACTTGACGTGCTTGTGTTGTTGAGGTCTATTGCTTTATCTTTTTTTTTAAAGTTCTTTTGGGTTTATGTAAAGTTTCTAGGTTCTAAGGATGCCACACATGCCTTTAGTTCTCAGTCCTTGAGAAACAGATGTCTCTATTTTAACAGGTGAAGAAACTGAAACTGAGGTTGTCATTTGCCCAATGGTTGTCTCATGCTATAACTGTTGTATTGACAAGGAAGTATTGGCTTCCTTTTCCTAATTCTCTTCTGCTGCTAAACAGACCAAGGGAAGGAAACCCTCCCTGCCTACTTGCCTGTGTTTAAATCTCATGCCAGCTTGTGAGTTCTCTCAAAGCCAAGAGAGCTAGGAACAAGGAGTCTCATCTTAATCTGCAGTTACTAATGAGTTGGGTCAAGTTTTCAGCTCTCTGGGTCTCACTTTCCTCACCTACAAAATGCAAATGGTAGACTAGAATGTGGCTTTCAAACTTCAGCAGTAGCAAAGACAAATGAGAAATCCATTTGTAAAGTAGTTGGAATGAGTGGGTTCCATAGGCAGTTCAAATCTGTTATTGACTGGAAACACTTCCATGTTTCCCACAATATCTGCTTGGGGCTTAGGGGTCTTGAAAGCCTGGTTTGAAAACCACTGAACTAAGTGATCTCTCAGGTTCCTTCCAAAGCTCTAATGATGCTTTTCAGCATACCAAGTTTGTGTTCTGGAAAAAGCATATTTCTGGTGAATATGCAAGTTTTAGCTTTCAAACATAAGTACAGTCGATTCTCATTCACGGTAGCTATGTTCTATCAAGCTGCAGGTACTGAATTAGAGAATGCTGGACTGCTACCCCTCGAGGAAATACACGGTTAGGTGCCTGTGAGCCTGAAATCACGTTTTCATCAACCAATCAATACATAACATCGTTTTATGTGGATTTCTTTTCAAAGACATCTTATTTAATATATAGTGTCGATTCATTAACATTGAACGCCTAGCTAACGGCATTGTAATTCCTGCCTCAACATAGCTTCCCTAGCACACACGTACCCTCCGTAAGGCACGCCCCAGCCTTCTCATGCTAGCAGGCACTGCAGCAGTATACCTGGGGGCCGTCTTCAGTAGCAGAAGTACCAGCAAAAGCACAGATATGTGGGAAATGAAGTACTAATGAGACTACAGAAAGGACATTTGTTTACAGTATGAGGCTGGAAACAGGAAGACAGTGTCACCTTATTCAGCCTCAGTTGGGAGTGTGCCTGTCAGGGACTCAGATTTTTCCCTCTCTGTGCATGTTGGCAAGTGACCACGAAAGCACCAGGAGTAATGATTGTGGGGCCACAAAGGAATTTTCGTGAATAGGCAAATTTGCAAATACGGAGCCTGCAGATAGTGAGGATCGACTGTATATTCATTATTTGGCTACGCATAAGATCGTAAGTTCTTTGCAGTTTTTTACCCTTTATATGTACATTTAAGAAATACAGTCTTTTGCATAATGCCTGGAAATCAAGTTCTTCAGTGGACTACTACAGCAGTCATTTGAAAGCTAAGTCCTGACTATTTAGTTGCTGAACGTCTTGCTTGGAATAAAACCGAAATAAACAGTTGTTCTACAATGTTCTTATTAAGGCATGATTGGGATCAGTACCTGGTGCCATCTGATCATCCCAAAGGCAACTCCGTTCCCCAAGGATGG
>NW_023244984.1:0-1797 GCF_002007445.2 Ailuropoda melanoleuca
TCAAAGCCTATGCTCCCTTCCAACTGTATATTATACTCTTAAAGCACTGAGTGAGAATTGGTCATTTAGTTCTGTGGTTCTTCCAAAAGCATTTATCCACCACCAAATGTTTAATTTGAAACCAATGCCTGATACTACTGAATAGAATTCATATCAGCAAACATACATTATTTAACAAGTAAGTTTTTTGCCTAGTTACTACAAATATGATAGACATATGTGGTTTAGCCTAAATGATCTAATCTGTAACATTGCTGAGAATTGATGTTTAAATATCAAAGCCTTCCTTGTACAAAATATACAATGCTTAATTATAACTTTTCTGTAGACAAAGGCCTGTAAAATAAGAGGGGGCTTTTGGAAATAGACATGCCATATCATCTGTCATTGTTATTTCACTAAATCCTTACCAGGAAAGGAATCTTTGCTGGGACTTCAGAGAAACAGAAGGAAGAGAAAAAACTAATTTTTCTATTAAAAATACTGCAGTGTTTTAATATAGCTTAAATTTGAGATTTATAAAATGAAAAAAATCACTTTATTAATCTTCTCAAAAATAATGGAGTTGTTCACTCATTTCTTTTTCTGGCTATTCTTCCTAATGGAAAATAAAAAGCTGTGACCCAGATTCCTGCTCTAACCCTCCAGAATTCAACTTCTTTCTTTCTTTGTAAGCTGTCAACTTCACAGCTTAAGCCTGCAGTGCACGTCTCATTAAGAGTGATTCCATTTCCACAGAAAGGACAAACCTCTTTATAGAACTGTGTGTCAATGGGTCGGGGCGGGGGTGAGTTATTCGTTTTGCCTGTTTTACCTGCCAAGTCACCTCTGATCTGGATTCTAACTGGATCTAATGACAACCTGGAAACTCGCCCATCTCAGCAGAAGGCCGAAAATCTGCAGCACAGCCAAAGCCATTCAAGCTTGACAGACTTTCCTTGAAAAGAAGCAACTTCTCTGACAGCAGCTCCCTGGCCTGCCACTACCTTCTCAAGTTCATATCTGTACGTTTGCTTCCGTGGCTGCAAGATTCTCTCTGGAAGGACTGTAACTCCCACAATACAGAGAGCAGGAATTCAGTTTGGACCAAATTCTGCCTGGACCATCATTTTACTGCAGAACTGAGAAATAAGTAGAAAGAACTGGAATGTAGTGCCATGTAGTTGCCAAATTGAGCTTCATTCAGGAGTGGGTCAATCATGCTGTATTTAGCAGGATGGTCTTGGGGACTGTCTTCTGTAGTGCAGACCTCTGCTGTCCAATATGGTATCCATTGGCCACATGTGACTATTGGGCATTTGACATATGGCTAATTCAAATTAAGATATTCTGCCACAATAAAACAAAATAGATTTCAAAGACTCGGTATGAAAAAAGCATAAAAAAAGTCCATTAATATTTTATAATATTGATTACATGTTGAAATGATAAAATTTTGGATGTACTGGGTTAAAATGTATTTTTAAAATTAATTTCACTTGTTTAACTCTTTCTCAAAATTACACACATAAAATTATATACTCATTATATCTTTATTAGCATGTACTGAATTATATAGTCAGAGAAGACTGACATTCTATATGTTTCAGGGTAGAATTTAAACTTCTTAAAACATTTTATGTTGTCCAAGAATTTTTTATTATCTAGTGTCTAATCTTTTTCTCTAGCCTTGCTGCCTGCATTTTCTTTATGTATATAGCACGTGCTTCAGTTGTATCAAAGAATATACAGATCACCAAATACACGATGCTTTTACACATCTTTAAATTTCACTAATTTTTCCTAAGATATTCTTCT
>NW_023244985.1:0-1797 GCF_002007445.2 Ailuropoda melanoleuca
AAGCAGTCATAGTATTTCTTTATAATTGCTTTAACAAAATCAGCATGTTACTAAGAATATAAGAGAAACAAATATTTAATTTTTTCCAACAATAAAATAAAGGTTTTTGAATATTGTATAAATTGATACTTACATCCAGAAAGCTAACATCAATATGCAGATCAATATCTACGTCATCAATGGCTCCGTATTCCCTGAAAGCAAAGATTAACACTTATTTTTCCATTTTCCTTAAAAGATGATGTGTGCTAGCCAAGACAAAGTCAAAGTCAATTCAGTCCCTAACTCTTCCCCCTGATCTCTACGGAGAGCTCAGAAGTGACTGGGGACGTGAATTAACTAAGTCCATGTACTTGGATTGTGATCTTCTGTGACTATTTATACTGTCTAGTCATCCTTCTATTTTTACGTACATGCACTTGCATACATAAACTCAAGAATTGTTTGCCTCATAGTTTCAAACAACCCCAGTCCTCTGGGGCAAATTCAGCCGTCTTCTCATAGGACGGCTTGGTTGTCATTGTGCTCTGTGGAGAGGAAGAGCTGCTTCAAAGGGCAAAAGGAGGAGTTTCTGACACGAGGAAGGGGTGGGGAAATAATTCACTGTCACAAGGATGTGCCCATGATTTTCCCTTCCATGTTAAACGTCACTGGTTCTGAACCGGGTCCATGTGCTTTGCCATTTAAATGTCACTGTGTTTGATAGGCAGCTCTGAGAGTCTGACAGATCCAAATTAAAACAAGTAACAACAGGATGGGCCACATGAAGACGTTCTAGAAACCAAATTTTCTCCAGCCCAGGTAGTGCCCTAAACCAGCACGCTTTTTAAAAGTCAATGGAAGAATGTAAAAACAGTAGCTTTCTCACATTCTCTATATGCACATATCTCTATTTTTTATATTTTTATAAAATTATGAAGTTACAAATGCTACACATAGTGAGGGATAAAATTATACAGATGAATGAAATGATAAAAAGTAACTGCCAATATTTGTTAAGAGACTTATGTGCCAGAGATTATTCTAAGAATGTTACACACATGTGATCATGGTGCATTAGAGGTACCACCCTCACCTTTAATTTATATACGCATTCATGGAGGCCCAGAGTAATAAAGGAACTTACCATCATTGCTCGGCAGCAGAGCCAAGATTTAAACACACACATCCTATTTATTTACGCAGATGATTAATCGGTTAGGTATTTAAAAAACTATCACTTTGCGGGGTCCTCATTATGGCCTTATGACAAGGATATAATTACTATCCTCATATGCAAACAAGAAAACTGAGGTTGAGAGAATTGAAATCAGGTGCCGAAGAGCTGGTAAGTCAGTGTGGAAGTCAGGCACTGAATTCATGTTCAATTTCAAAACTGTGTGTAGGATAGTATCTGGCCCATAGTTAGTACTTAATGATAATTTCTGTGTATTATGTATTCAACTAATGCTAATATAATACAAAACTGTCGCATTTGTCTAGGGTTCAGAGGAGACACCTTTCATCATTAAATGGTTTTATGTAATTTGATGAATGAAGGAACTATTGGGGTTTTTTTTATTCTTAATGTGTATGACACACAAAAAGCAGCATATTAGAATATAAGAACTTAGCCTCTGGGCTTTCTCCATTGTCCCCTTAAAAATATATTAAAACAGGGCTCCCTGCTCAGCTTGTCCCTCTCCTTCTGCCCCACCGCTCTGTTCATGTGCTCTCCCTCTCTCTCAGACGAATAGATAAAAATCTTCAAAAAAAAATTTTTTTTTTTTTTAAAGGGGCACCTGCATGGCTCAGTGG
>NW_023244986.1:0-1797 GCF_002007445.2 Ailuropoda melanoleuca
CTTCTTCTCTTCTCTTCTCCTCTTCTCTTCCCTTCTCTTCTCTTCTCTTCTCTTCTCTTCTCTTCTCTTCTTCCCTTCCCTTCCCTTTTTCCTCTTCTTTTTCCTTTCCTTTCCTTTCCTTTCCTTTCCTTTCCTTTCCTTTCCTTTCCTTTCCTTTTTTTCCCTTCCATTCCATTCTATTCCTCCCCATTTCAATTTTTGGGCAGAGGTGCTTTTTACATTTCAGTGTGGGAGTGTATAATCAAGAATGGATAGGCATTACCATTAATTTTTTAGTTGCAAATCCTCCCTTCCCTCGTCCTAATTATTTGCACAGAAAGACAATTACAACCATGTAAAGCTTGTTTGTTCCATTGCATTACTGGGTACAGAGACAATACAGAAAAGGGAAAATTACCTTTTAGCAAATATCACAGCATACTTTAAGAGCTTTCCTCATGTTTGTGTTGTCTGAAGTCTGGCATGATCTTAACTACTATAAAAAAGTTTTGATGATTCAAAGAATAAAAACATATGCATTAAATAAGCATAAAGGAAATTTTAAAAAAGCAAATGCATAATGCAAAGCATTATACTGCTTTGTTACTGCCTTAAATAGGTACACACACGCATATGCGCACACTCAGAGCACTGGCTTAGCAGTTCTTAACAGTTTCCCAATAGAGAACAGATGGAAACAAATGTCACTTTTATGTAAGTTTATGTCTTTTCACATTTTATTTGCCTGGTTTTGAAGTCTTTCATTTATTTCTTAATCTTTGCCTTAACCATTGCGTTGTTAAGGTAAATGAATTAAGCAAATGGTATTTTATAACTAGCATGAAATTTAAAATGTGACTTTGTTCTAAAAGTTAATTGCTAAGCTTGCTTCCTGAAGAGAACCAATCAAATCAGAATTCATGATTTACCTGTATATCTAACTCTTCTTTTTGATATTTTTCGTTCCATTAACATTGTATTTGTTTTGTCAGTCACTCAAGCTCAACTTCTGATGATTCTTCTGAATTATCAAATGCTGCCATTTTTTTTTCTAATGCTACCTTCTGACATCCATTTAGTCTCCATCTGCATTTCTGAAATTCTGTTCATTGTGCACTGTTCTGTTCAAATATCATTCCAGCTAATTGGATTTTACACAACTTAATTAATTCCAAAACATTCAATCCAACAAACATGTGTTGAGTGCTTAATATATGCTAAGTACTATACTGTACCCAAGGAGATTACCATCTTCCGAGTGAAACACATGTAAACAATGACTCCAGAGTTTGTTCAATGAAACAGTTGAATTATGTGCAAATGTGCAAACGGCAGTCTGGGGAGTGATGTAGAGGGAGGAGACAGAAAATCTCACAGGACAACGGACAACCAAATTGAATTTTGAAGGTTACAGGGAAGGTCTACCAAAATGGTAAGGGAAAAATATGTAGAGGGACAAATAGTTTGAGGCCCAGAAAAACAAACAAACAAACAAACAAACCTAAAGATATGCTTATCACTTAGCAAGAGTTTTGGCTGAAGATAACATAATAGTTAATTACAATTATTTAAATAAATAAGGATCATTCCTATCTCCACTTAGGAAGTCCAGTGGGGCTCCTGGGTGGTTCAGTCACTTAGACTTCGGACTCTTGGTTTTGGCTCAAGTCATGATCTCATGGGTCATGGGGTCAAGCCTTGTGGGGCTCTGCACTCAATGTGGAGTCAGCTTGAGATTCTTTCCCTCTGCCCCCTTTCCCCCAACCCTGGCACACACTCTTTCTCAAATTAATCAGTAAGTCTAAAAAAAAAAAAAAA
>NW_023244987.1:0-1797 GCF_002007445.2 Ailuropoda melanoleuca
GGGTCCTCGAGCCTGGATAGGGTTCCAGGGAAGGAATCCCAGGCCTGAAATCCCCTTCAAGCTGGGGAGCAAGTGTGCAGTGGCCTGAGACCTCGCTTGGGCATCGGTCCTCACCAGCCTGGGCTCTGTCAACTCATCTGGAAGATGGGAACAGTGTCCCTGCCACCCCCCTCCCTGCAGGGCTGCTTCTAGGCCGTGGAGTGGTGGAGTGAGCGGACCAGGAAGGAGTTTGTAATGGTGGAAATGCAGGCGGGTGGGGGAAGGGTGTGTCCAGACCTCTACTATCCTGGGTTCCTGATGGCCAAGAAATCAGGCCTATAAAATTAAGCCACATTATCTTCAGAAAGTGGGTAGACACCGCCTTTTGAACACCCTTTGTTGACCCACTTGTTAGCAGGTAGTGGGTTCCCATTCAGGATCTTGTATTTTCAATGCAAGGAACTGGGAGGGAGGGGAGAGGATGAGGGGCCATGGAGTCTGGATCCTGCTCCAGCCTCCTGCCTTCGTCCTTGGCCCCAATAGTCCCTGGACAAAAGCCGAGGGGCCCCCAGTGGGGCCTGGGGGATGCTTGGCAGGGTTGCTAGGCAACGCCCACCCAGGGGCCTTTGGAGGGGTATCCCCTGCAGGGCCCAGTGCCCAGAGCCCCCACGCCTAAGTCTGGGAAACCTTTGTTGGATGACACCCGTCACAATCTAAATTTTCTAAAGGGCAGCCCCAGCCCCCACCACCCTCCCAAGCCCACTGGGCCTTCAAAGCCCTTTCTTTTGGTCAGTAGGGGGTTAATGTGTTTTGGAAGGAGGTGCGCCCCCCACCCCCCACTCCCCACCCCAGGGGCAGGGCCTGGAAGGTGCAGTTTCCAAGGGACCCTTGTTCAGCCTCTGAATGACATCAAGTAACTGATAGCCGGGAGGAGCCTGCTGAAATCACACTGCCCGGGACAGCGTGCCAGTGCGCTTGGGAGGCTGCCCCCGGAAGGCACAGGGCTCCAACACAAACAACCCCCCCCCCAAGCTCTCTAGTTGTTCTTCTGACACTTGCAAATTGCAGCACAAGGACCTCTGCTGGCCTGGTGTCCTCCAAGGACAGTCCACACCACAGAGAAGAGGGCAGCGTGGCCCTGGGTAGGGCTGGGCTGGGCAGTGATGATGGGGTCTCCCCGCCTGTGCGCGGGGTTGGGGGCTGTGGCTCCCAGCAGACGAGGAGGCTGACGGGCCAAGGAGTGTGCCTGGTGCAAGCCTGTCACTTTACAGAGGTGGGAGTGGGGGGTCCTGCGCCTGACCTGTCACCTGGAGGCCTCCCAGAGCAGAGCCCTAAGCTCGAGCTTGGTCAGCCAAAGGAAGGACACAGAGAAGGGCATTCCAGGCTGAGGGAGCTGCACATGTGGGGAGACTTGGGTCACTCCAGGGGGCTGGAGAGTAGGTGTGAGGTCTGCATGGCCAGGGAGGGGACAGTGGCTCCCAGAGGCCTCTCTCCAGAAAGAGGCCCAGAGAGGGAAGGGACAGCCCAAGACTACAAGCAAATCCATGGCTATGCCTATGGGTTCTCCAACAGGGGCTATCTTGCGAGGGTATGGTTGCATCACCTTGACCGCTTAACAACCCCCAGCCCTCCACCAAAGCAGGGCTGGTCCTCCTGGAGGGGAGTCAGAGGTCATTGAGCACTCAGCACCCTGCCCTCCCAGCCCCCAGCTCCCCACCACAGCTGGGTCTACCCCAGTTATACAAGCTGGCTGGTGAATGTCCTTGCCTTTGTGGAGATCCCTGGGTTTCCTGAGCCTTGGTTCTCAGACCCCACCCC
>NW_023244988.1:0-1798 GCF_002007445.2 Ailuropoda melanoleuca
CAGGGGGAGTGGGAGAGGAAGAAGCAAGCTCATAGCAGAGGAGCCTGACGTGGGGCTCGATCCCATAACGCTGGGATCACGTCCTGAGCCGAAGGCAGACGGTTAACCGCTGTGCCACCCAGGCGCCCCTCTGAGGTTGTTTTTAACCTGCAAAATTAGGTGCTTAAGCAGAGTCATCTCTAGACTCCATTTTAGTTCTAGATAAAATCTAAATAGAAATACGACAAGTGATTGTCAAATGTCAATGTAATAATGATGCTGTTTTTTCATATTCCACCCAAAGGGGTGAAATAAGCATCTGTAAGTGGATTGGAAACAAGATTGGACCACTGTCTAATCAATTTTGTGGTGACACAGTGAGGTGCTTTGGATTCAGGTACTACATTTACACTGGATCAGAGTAGATAAGGAGGTGAAGTGGAAGAGAAAGGAGCAGAAGAACAAGAACAGGAAAAAGATAGGAAAATGGAAACAATAGGGAAATAACAATATCCAAGTGTGCTTGCTGTCTGCATTTTTGTCTCTAGTAGATTTAAACTCTTCAAACTATTTAAGATGTGTTTTCTAACAGGGCTTTTCTTTTTGTTAACATTCACTAGGAGGACAGTGAAAGGGAGATGAAAAGTGGGAATGCTAAAAACAAACTTACCCCTTAAAAGGTAACCAGTTTGCTCTACCAAGGCTAAGCCTGCCTTTAGTAGGCACATTAGCAGATGTTGCATCTGGGGAGAAGTGCCACCTCCCCCACATTAGCTGGAAGTGCACTGACCTCAGGTGGTCCAGAAGGAAAGTTTTACATGTCCTAGGATAGTTCTTTAAAAATTCTATCAGTGGGGGCACCTGGGTAGCGCAGTCTTAAGCGTCTGCCTTCGGCTCAGGGCGTGATCCCAGCGTTCCCGGATCGAGTCCCACATCAGGCTCCCCCACTGGGAGCCTGCTTCTTCCTTTCCCGCTCCCCTGCTGTGTTCCCTCTCTCCACTAGCTGTCTCTCTGTCACATAAATAAATAAAATCTTAAAAAAAAAAAATTCAATCAGTGGCCTACTTTCTGTCCTCAAGTGGTAACTTAATTAACTAGCATATGAAAAATCAAGGAGGCAGGAAATTATTGTATTTCATGCAGGCCTCAAAAGCAGTTAGTGCCAACTCTTCTAATGTCAGTTGCCATTCAACCATCATTTCAGGTCCACCTGGCACTGTGACTGGTGCCTCTATGCCTTGTACCTCAAGACCCCAGAACCTTCACAGTCAATTGACATACTTCTTGAATACTCATTGCCAAGGGCCCCATGGTTGTGCTTTTAGAGCCTTAGATGTAAACATTACCACCGGAATGCCAGCATGGTTTATTCCTTGCAGGGGTAGCTTCATGGTTTTGTGACCCATGCAGTCACACAACCTCTGGGCTCAGAGGCCCTTGCATTCGGTTTAATGCTCTGTATCACTGTTGAAAATCTCAACAATTTTGAAACAAGGGGTTTTGCATTTTCATTTTGCACTAGACCCCACAAATCCTGTAGGCAGTCCTAATTCCTTACAACCACTTTAGCCTTGTTGTTTTGGGGGGGTTTTTTGCTCTGTTTTAAAATTTTCATTAAAATGCTTGACTTTGTTGGAAAGATCATCAAATATGTTTCCATCCTGGTGCAGAAAGGGTCACGAAGGAATAAGGAATGAATAGCATGGTTCAGTGTGAATCTGTTCAGCTTCCAAAATTTCAAACACTAAAATTCCCATATTACTTCAGGTTAACCTTTCCTAAGTTTGCTTGTTTGTTTGTTTGTTTGTTTGTTTGTTTG
>NW_023244989.1:0-1798 GCF_002007445.2 Ailuropoda melanoleuca
ACTCCCCCTGCTTGTGTTCCCTCTCTAGCTGGCTGTCTCTGTCAAACAAATAAATAAAATCTTTAAAAAAATATATTTAAACTAACTTCCTTTTGTAACTACTGTCAAGGACATTATAGTTTTACTCCAGAATGGATTAGCTTGTCTTCAGTCCCAAACCGTTTTTAATCAGCTTTTTGGTATTTCTGTAGGTATGACGAAACACAGTTTAAGTTCAAATTTTCAAAGTCACCGTTTATTCTCCTCCATGTAAAATGTATTTAGAATTGCATTTAACATGAAGAAAAAATAGCCCACTTTCGCTAACTTCTTTTTACCATTAAAAAACATAATGCCATTACTCTTTACTGAAGTTCTGTAGGTATAAAAATCGGGAATGTGACAAACTTCCATCACCTACTCTTATCAAATGTTAAACTAAAATCTAAATAGGAAAGATAGCTACTATTCAAAGTCTATAAATGCATCCTTGAAAAAAGCTAAAGGGAAACATTACTCTTAAAATTGAATACGATAAAGAGAAAAGAGAATATGACTAGGGGGGGAGAAAAGAACCTCCTGAATGCTCCGTTACCCCTAATCCTTTACCTTGGGGCTTCCTCAAATTTAAGCCCCACTACAGCCTGCACCAGAATTACCTGGATGCTTTTTAAAAATGAAGATTCCTTGACCAAACCTACCTATATTAAGACCCTCTGGCATTGGGGCTCAAGTTTCCGAGACAATTCAGAGGTACGTTCAAGTTTGAGAATTACAGCTTTTCTGTCTGAGATGCAAATGGATGGCAAGCTCAGAATTGTTAGTGGATGCTTAAACTTTACAAAAACCAGCTCCCTCTGTATTACACTTTTTATATTAATTACACAATTATATTCTCATCCATCAAGTCTGTTAAAGACAGTAATCTTAAAATATATAAACACATAAACAAGCTACTTCATTTTTCCCAAGAATAACAAATAGAAGACGAGATTCCCACACTCTCCTCCAAGGGATCATGAGTATTTCCGCCAGTAAATCAACTATGTATCAAATAGTGCAAAAAATAATTTTGGCAAGGCTACACAATGTGACAGATTTATGGAGTATAATTTAAGACTTCTCAAAAAGAAAAATACATACTTTATATTGCTTTTGAGATGTGTTCTGTTTATTGATAAAAAATAGATTTCATACACAACATTCAAGGAGGACAGTATTTTCAACATATAAACAAGATTATCAAAGATATTATACAGATTTTACTGGCAATACTTGGAAAAGTTTATTTATCATTCCCAACAATGAACACCAAAATTATTAGAAGCAACCTCTACTTAGTATCAAACCAAACAAATCAGAACACCTAAAAAGTTTGGTAACTCGATGTAAATAGGTAACTTTATTCTACTGGGAAAAAAATAACAGTATTAAGAAAGATACCAATCAGATTTTAAATAGACTTTAAATAACACTATATATGTGATGACAGATTTAACAAAGAACTCAGAGCAGAGGTTAAGAAAGTATATTCTAAAGTCAATCTATTTGAGTTCTTTCCTCAACTGCCCCTGCGTTCTAGCTGTGCGATTTTGGACACAGCTTAGCCTTAGTTTTGTCAGCTATAAAAGGAAGACACTGATAGTACCTACCTCATAGGGATAGTAACTGGATTAAAACAATAATCCATGTAAAGCACTTGGAACAGTGCCCGGCATACAGTAAGTGCTCAATAAGTGTTATTTTTATTCATCCCACCCAAAACTTCAGGCTCAAAGAACCATAGTAAGCAACTGTCAATGTTTTCTTTTTTTTTTTT
>NW_023244990.1:0-1798 GCF_002007445.2 Ailuropoda melanoleuca
TTCTATGGCTTTGGACAAATGTATAATGACATGCATTTTGTATTAGAGTATCACACAGAATATTTTCACTGCCATAAAGATCCTTAGTGCTCCATCTATTCCTCCCTCCTCCCCTCTCCACCCCTGGCAACCACTAATCTTTTTACTGTTTCCCTGTTTTTTAAACTGAGATAGAATTGACATAACATTATGTTAGTTTCAGGTGTACGACACAATGATTCAATATTTGTACATACTGTGAAATAATCACAATAAGCCTAGTTAACATCCCAAACCACAGAGTTCACAATTCTTTTTCTTCTGATGAGAACTCCTAAATTTTACCTTTTTAGTAACTTTCAAATATACAATACTGTATTATTTTTAAGCCACTGAATTTTGTGTTTTATTTATTACCTATTACAGAATCTAAGTATCTCCTACATTTAACAATTGTGCATTTTAAATAATACCTCTGGTTTTGAATGTCAGATAGTATAGCTTTCTTATGAAAAATTTCAGTATTTCAAGAGACAATAAAGACTAATAGTATGCTCTGGCCTGTACAAGGAATGAAAATACATGCCTTAACGATAACATTATTGACAAGTAGGAAAAAAAACACCTAAAGGCATTCTTTTTATTTATTTAGCATTTTAAGTAAACCTAACAACAAGATGACAATAAAATGAGGTGATGATGATCTGAGGAGTTCTACCTCCAGACAAGATGCCAGGAGCAGGCTCACGTCTTGGGCCTCTTGCTGTGGCAGTGGGATGAGGAGAGAAGGGGCTGTTCTGTGGTTGAAAAAGCAAGGTATAAAGAATGGTGTGTCCAGAAATTTGGGCCATCTTTAGATTTGCTGAGTATTTTAGGCCCCCTCTTGCCCATGCTTATTTTAGATTTTTGGCTTAAAAGCACTTCTCTTCAAAAAATAAGAGCAAAAGAAAGGAATATAGTTGTTGTATGCTGTCATCCATTAAAAATATTTTGTCTTCTCAAGCAGTGGGTTAAGCTTTTGAAATTTTTTGAAGATTTATTTATTTATTTGGGGGGGTAGAGGGACAGAGAGAGTCTTAAGCAGACTCTGTGCTGAGTGCAGAGCGCAATGTGGGGCTCGATCTCACAACCCTGCGATTACGACCTGAGCTGAAACCAAGAGGCTAACGTTTAACTAACTGCACTACCCAGGTGTCCCAAGCTTTTGAAATTTTTATGCTGCAGATGTTTTTAGACTTTTCATGGATATTTAATACTGATATTTGGACTATGGCATATTCTCAAATAAGAACATATCTGTTACCTACAAATATTTACCTATTTAAGAAAAATCAAATATATATACACACATAAATTCCTACACAAAGGTAGACAGCCATTTAGTATTATTTGAGAATTTAAAAAAAAAATCTCATCTCTCTTTTTGAGATTTAGTCTTTTTCGTATTATGTTGTACCGATTTGAGCAATGTCCTTGGCTTTTTGTTCCATTCATAATTTAAATATGCCATTTTTTAAGAACTTGTTTTTAAATGCCTTAGACAATTATTACATACATATTGTGTCAAAAATATTGGTATGTGTTTAATGACTATGTGGGAACACATCAGACCCCCTATCTTGCTGCCATCACAGTTCCTGTGGCTGTAGTTACAGATATTTTTGTTTACTTGCCCTTTTAAAACTCTAGTTACAGCACTCCTTATAATAGAGTTTCTATCTCTTCATCATCAGAATCATTAACAGATATGGTGTCAGCACTGTTCTGTGTTGTTTTGTTGATCTTTCTATTCTCCTTGAAACATAAACACCTTACAATA
>NW_023244991.1:0-1798 GCF_002007445.2 Ailuropoda melanoleuca
AGGGTAAAAAAAAAAAAAAAAAAAAAAAAGATAAAGGCTGTAACTAGAGACTGTGCCTGTCTTATTTAGCATTTCAAAACAAAAACCACAAACAAACATCTCAGATTCAAAACAGAAAGGAATTTCTGGCAGGGCAGAATGAAACCTGAGCCTGCAAAGTCCTGGGTCTACAAGAGGTAACTTATTTAGCTTCTTATCCAAAGGCCACAAGTGAAACAGTTCACAGCTGTGATAAAACAAAAGGCATCTCAACATTGGACAATTGTGATACTTCTTTTTTAAGACTCCAAAAGACCTGCCAAAATAAGGTAAACCTACCTTAAGGAAGTTTGCCCTGAGCTAGACTTTTCATCTTAAGCATTAGTTGGACCACTTCAGACCCATCACATGTGAGGAACCACTCATAGGGGATGTGTGTGCTGGGTACCCTCAGTGTGTGTTTATAATTCTGCAGAGACAAAACATTCCATCATCTGGTTGAATGTAGATCTGGAAAACCTTCACATGGTTTCCCCCTTTTCCTCACTTTCCATAGTTGGCACCTTTGTTTTTTTGAAGACCCTGACATTTACATTCTGCATGAAGAAAAAGGGATAAACAGATAGTTGTGTCTCTGAAAACCAAAGTAGAAAGATGTTTAAACAGTTTGAGGGAGATTGAGCATGTTGTGTGTCTTTCAGAACTACTGAGTTCTTCTATTTCAGAAAGATCTTAGGAAAATTTATTACCACTGTCTATGACATCAAAATGAAAGGCCAAATAAATTTCCATGTTTTAATAAGAATGAATGGGTTCATATATATATACCAGTTTGTGGCAGGAAGGTTTTAAGACTGCTCAGAAAGATAAATAACACAACGTTCTTGCATGTGAGAATATACATGATACAGGAGACAAAGTAGCCGTGCTTTCAGGTCTGCTTTCATCCCTCAGTAGCTCAGTAACTCAAATAAAACCTCAACTCCCCTTGACATTGCCTTAATTTGTCTAAAGGGAATTAGTTGCCTGCCTGAAGGCACGGGAACTGAACCGATGATATCTGAAGTCCCTTATGGTCATAAGATCTGTGTTTTTATGACCTAGAAGTGGGGCACAAGAGTCAAATATTACCTTTTGTTTGCAGAGCCAGGGAAGGGAGAAGTGGTCGTGTCTACAGGACTCTGCCAAGTGCTGTCGACGGAAGGGCTTGCAGGAAAAAATCAAGCGTTCTCACATAGTTCTGTTTACTGCAAGGCGGTGGAGAGGGCAAAACACAGTTATTGGGAAGTTATTGACATCTTTAAATGCTGGCAATCTTTAAGCCATGGTGACTGTTGGTCCAGTCTGGGTTTGGGGTAGAATTTGTGCCTCTCTCTTGTGAATGTGCTGGACTGCTGCCTTCACTGTTTCTCCATTTTCCTCCCTTACTTCATTAATTACGATGACTGTGAGGTAGGTAGGTGACAGATACCACAAGGGGAGAAGCTTGAGCAAAGACAGGCTGAAACTTGCCTAAATTCACATGCTCATTTCTGCCTCTGACACTAGGAGAGAGTTGAGTAATTGCTGTTCTTCCTAATACTGCAGGCGGCAGCCAAATTCCCAGCATTCTTTTACCTTTGCTGCTGTTTTCACTTGCCAGGGAGTTTCCTTAAGGAGCAGGCTGGATTTAAAGAAACAGAGCAGTCTTGCACGTGGCGCGGGGGTGGGGGGGAGGCAGTGGCCCTTGGGCTCCTTGCACGGGGAGGATGAGATGGGGAGTCTCTGCAAAGGGACGCCCCGCACACCGCGCCAGCTCCCCCCCCCCCCCCCCCCCCCC
>NW_023244992.1:0-1013 GCF_002007445.2 Ailuropoda melanoleuca
TTGGTTGGGGAGAGGGGTGCCTATCTGTTTGGCATAACAAAATTCATATAATCTGTTTCTCTTTTGGTGATGAGACATGACTTCACAGATATGAGGCATGATGTAGGTCCCTAGTACTGCATCTACAATTCCAAGATCCACAAAGGCTCTGAAAACTGGGAGCCTTGTTTTATAATTCATTTGTCAACAAAATCTGACCTGAATTCTTTTAGTGGTAAAATATGATCTGAACTGATATGAGCTCATTTAACCCGTTTAGTGTGACTATTTACACATTTTACTGTATACATATCGGGTAAAATGCACTGCCCCAGACCATGATAAGGTTTAACATATATATTTTTTTATGTAAAGTTGGCGCTACACTACTGGACTAAAATCCAAAAAGATTCTGAAGCACATTTTGCTTAATATTTGCAAATAATGGATTGTGGACCTACAATAAGCTAGAATTTAAAAAAAAACTGTCAGCAATATTTTTTAAAATGATTAACATACCTATGAAATTGGGAACCAAACAAATTGACTCAAGAACGTTCATGAATCACAATTATATTTCCTTGTAGAAAGCTTAACAAGAAACTGAATATATGCGGTAATATATTATCAAAATGTAAGGCAGATAAGTTATAATGCTGTAGTGAATACAATTTTTAAGCAAATTTTGAATTAAAGCATAAATTAAGTGATAAATATAGCATTTATAGCCACTAAAGAATGGTTGAAAAGCTAGGATAGTAAGCCCCTTCGAGTTGTATAAATCTCTGAGGTTTTAACACTTTAACCCAAGGTTTCTCAATAGCAGTGCTAGTGCTCTTAGGGCCCAGGGAATTCTCCGTCGTCAGGGACTGTCCTGTGCACTCCAGGGTGTGTNCGGTAATATATTATCAAAATGTAAGGCAGATAAGTTATAATGCTGTAGTGAATACAATTTTTAAGCAAATTTTGAATTAAAGCATAAATTAAGTGATAAATATAGCATTTATAGCCACTAAAGAATGGTTGAAAAGCTA
>NW_023244993.1:0-2295 GCF_002007445.2 Ailuropoda melanoleuca
ATTCCTATTAGCTTTGCACCGCCCCCCAAACCCACTCTTATGCCCTTAATTCACCACCTCCCAAGCATTGTGCTTAGGCTCAGGTTATATGAATAAGCTTGCTAAAACTCTAATTGTCTGAGCCCCCAGGCTATCAGGTGGGCATAATCACAGCTGGAGTCCCTCAGCCTGTCACCTCTGGCCACAAGCAGCCCAATCTGTTTATCCTAATGCAGTACAAACTATTATTATTTTTGATGTACCACAATGAAGAAAAGATTAGAAAGCACAGCTAATGCCTCTGTCTGTAGGGTTCTTTTTTTAAAAAAATTTTTATTATGTTATGTTAGTCACCATACAGTACATCATTAGTTTTTGATGTAGTGTTCCATGATTCATTGTTTGCATGTAACACCCAGGGCTCCATGCAATACGTGCCCTCCTTAATACCCATTGTCTGTAGGATTCTTTATGGATTGGTTTGCCTTGGATGTGACCTTCACCTCTGTCATGTCATCTGCTGCTCAGATCACCCCTTCAGGACTGAGGCATTTGTTTCTCTAACCTCTGGGAGTGTTGGCAGCTGAAGCTCTTGGCTGAGTCCCTCATTGGGGCTCATACTTTGCTGAAGAGAGCCTAACTCAAGGTCACCTCCCTCCTCAAGGACAGCCTACAAGCAAGGACTGTTCAAGGATAGTAGAAGGGAATGAAATCTTGGCTCTCATTCTCCAATTCTAGTCAAGTTTGAAGAGTGACCCCAACCCCAAAGGTCCTGTAAATTCAACTGAGGCCTCTGTTTCAATACATCATTGTTTAATTTCCCTTTCTGCCCAATCCTGCCTTCTTCCCTTCCTGCAGGTGCCGATTCCAGGAGCACACCCCATAAGATTTCTGTTTGCAAATCTCTATCTCTGTTGGCCTCCCAGAACCCACCCGTGACGACCTCTAACTCAACCTCTCTTTCAGCCCCTCTGGAAACAGGTAGAAACATAACTAAGCATAACCTTGCCATCTTGGATGAATCTCATTTCAACATCCATTTCCCACATAGGTCATGAAGTCTATTTTCATTATATTGACTTCTTTAGGGAGGTTTAGAAAACAAGTTTTATACAGTGGGGAAGAGAAGTGAATCCGGATTACAGGAAGTAAAAGTTCCCATTCTAACACCCTCCCTCCATGTCAGCCCAACTACAAGCATCAGAGGTTGCTATCCAGGGGTACACTCAGGATTGGATTGTCCATGCTATTATCCTTAGATAATAATTACAATAATAAAACTATTACTACCATCAATCATATACCTGTTATGTCATAAGCTCCATATTATAAGTTTTTTTAAATATAATATCTTTAATTTTTACAACAAACTCAATGAGTAAAATATTATTAACCTTTTCTATAGGCTAATAAAGTTAGGAGAGTCAGACTGCCTGAGGCCACACCATTTGGAACTGGGATTAAACACAGGATTCAAGTCTAATCATGTTCCTCTGAACCAATACTCCCTGTCCTTTATTGTTCCCAGCTGCCAGATATTCACAGTTCATAGTTCACTTTGGAGGGAAAGCGCCATGAGGGCAGATGTTTTTGTTCTCAACAACAGTGGCTGGCAAGTGGCAGATGTCCAATTAGTTCTTTGTTTGTTTGCTTGTTTAAATGAATGGATGAGATCCAGGCTCACAATCCCGCCAGAGTGGACTCAAGTATCAAAGAACACTGAGGAATATGTATGTCTGATTTCATTTGTTTCTGAGCATGCAGCTGCTGCTAGCTCATACAGTGTGTTCAAATTAGAAAAGGAGCCCCTTTCACAAGACAGCTTTATCCACCTATCAGAAAACTGTCCCTCTACATGGATTTGTTAAAACAAGACACTTAAATGCCATTTACTCAAAAACAATAACTACACAGATCTATGATGTCTATGTTGTGGATACTGTCCTCTCTAATGTGGCACTCTGTGCACCAGACAACCCACATAGCCGTGTCTGTCTACTACTGGCCAGTCCTAGTTTATGCTTTTGTCTAACTAGGTACTGGAGGCAGATTTGTCTTATTTTCTGACAGCTGGACTCTAACTCACATTTGTTTTTAATTCCCCACTCAACTACCTTTTGTCAGCTTTGAGATAATGGCCAAAGTCTCAGAAAGTTTGCTGGATGACAGTCTCAGCATTACCCGGGCTCCCCCCTCTGTAAGGTTCCTGGTTTCAGAGAGCTCTCTTATCATTCTTTGATGGAGAGCTATTTTCAAGAGCTATACAATTTCCTGACATTCTTCTTTGCTTGTTGAAGACAGATTCTCTTGAGAGAG
>NW_023244994.1:0-1799 GCF_002007445.2 Ailuropoda melanoleuca
AAAAAACATTAATATAGCTGTCAAGTGGATACAAATAGATTGAGAGACAGATTATGTTCATGGACAGGGAGTCTCGATTTCTAGTATTTTCAATTACATTTATAGGTTCTATACCGTTCTAATTAAAATCACAATAGGATTTGGATCAACTTAAAATTAGTTGTATAATTTGTATGAAAAGGTCAAAGTCCAAAAATAGCCAAAACATTCAGAAGCAAAAGAACAAGTTAAGAATCATGCCTATCACATACAAAGAGTCATTATAAAGAGTCACTATCATTAGCTATGATAGTGTGATTATGTACAGTCCTGGAACACAGATAGAAAACAGCTACAGAATCCAGATTCCAGAAACAGACTCTTAACTTATGTTAAAGTGATATATGATACAGGGGTCAGTACAGATCACTAAGGCAGAATACTGGCCCCCTAAAGATGTCCATGCCCTAATACCCAGGATCTGCAAATATGTTCTCCTCCAAAAGGGACTTTGCAACTGTGACAAAATCAGGAATCTTGAGATGAAGAGATTATCCTGGATTATCCAGGTGTGCCCTGTGTCCTTATAAATTAAAGAAGAAGCCAACAGAGTCAGAGGTTGGAGTGATGCGAGCGCTGGGTTTGAAGATGGAAGGGAGCCAGGAGCCAAAGAGTAAGGGCAGCTTCTACGAGCTGTAGGAGTCAAAGAACAGATTCTCCCTTAAAGCCTCCAGAAGGAAGGCAGCCTTACTGACACCTTAATTTTAGCCCAGGAGAACCATTTTAGACTTCTGACCTTCATAACTGTAAAATAACAAATCTGTTTTGTTTTAACCCACTAAGTTTGTGTTAACTATTACAGAAATAATAGGAATCTAATACACAAAGGAAAGAAGGGACTATCTAATACAGAGCATGACTGGCTATCCACAGTAAGAATAATGAAATTGCTTCCTACACCATAACAAAAAATAAGTAAATACAGATGGATTACAGATTTAGGAGTGAAAGGCAAAATTTTAGAATTTCTAACAGAAAAATACAGGGAAATAATGCCTAAGAGTTCTAAAACAAGACATAAAAATATGCTAACTGTAAAATAAAAGTTTGATTAAAATTAACAATATCTGCTTATTAAAATACACCACAAAGAAGTGGAAAACATAAGCCACAAAACTGAAAACTATTTGCAGTACATGTTACCAATAAAGTATAGGTTACAAAAACAAGTATAAAACAAGAAGGAAAAGATAAGCAGCTTACTAGATAAAAGATAAAATCGTGAATGTTTTGAAGAAAGAATTGCAAAAGAAAAATGCATGAAAATTTCAACCTCATTAGAATTTAAACAAAACTAAGATGACAACGAGATATCATTTTATACACACTGTGATGGGAAACGAAGAAGTCAGAAACCGAACATGGGTCAGAATGTGGAGCCACAAAGACTCACACACCCTGCTTAAAGAATGTAAAGGATAGAACCATTTCGTCATCATCTTATAGATCTGTAAATGTATTTAATCAATGTCTTAGCAATTCCCTTCCTAGGTATATTCTGTAGAGAAGTCTTCACATCCAAGAATACTAAGTCTCAACGCTTGTAAGAGCAAAAATAATTGGAGAAAAGCTATCGATTCAAGAATAGTATGCTGTCAACTTAACCCCATACCAACAGTTGGCTATGTCTATGTTTCCTAGATCCCCTTCCGCATATGCTTCCTTTTGTGGATTTTGTCAATAACAGGAAGTTGCATGAGATGCAGAAGGCGAACATGAATTGGAGTCCATTACTCTTGGCAAATCATGGTTCTCAGCAT
>NW_023244995.1:0-1799 GCF_002007445.2 Ailuropoda melanoleuca
ACACACACACACACACACACACACACACACAATGGAATATTATTCAGCCATAAAAATGAAAAAATCCTACCATTTGCAACAAGATGGATGGACTTTGAAGGTATTAGGCTAAGTGAAATAGGGAAAGCCAAACACTACACCATCTCATTGAAATGTGGAATCTAAACAAACAAACAAGACACCAAACTCATAGAAAAAGGGATCAGACTTGTGGTTCCCAGAGGTGGGAGAGGGGGGAGGGAGAACTGGAGGACGGTGGTCACAAGATACAAACCTCTAGTTAGAAGATGAATAAGCACTAGGGATGTGATGTATGGCAGGATGACTATGGCTAACACTACTGCGGGACAGACAGCAGGGCTGTCAAAAGAATAAATTCTAAGAGTTCTCATCACAAGGAGAAAAATTCTTTCTTTTGATTGCATCCATATGAGATGACAGATGTTAGCTACAGCTATGGTGGTACTCACTTCACAACACATATAACTCAAACCATCATGCTGTACACCTTAAACTTACTTTTTTAAAGTATTTATTTGAGAGAAAGAGAGAGAATGCACGTGTGCACATGCACCCGGGTGGGGGGGGAGGGGCAGAGGGAGAAGGAGAGAGAGTCTGAAACAGATTCTGCGCTGAGCGCAGAGCCCGACACGGGACTTGATCTCACAGCCCCGAGATCGTGACCTGAGCCGAAAGCAAGAGCTGGATGCTTAACTGACTGTGCCACCCAGGTGCCCTGCATGCCTTAAACTAATACAGTGACATATGTCAATTATTTCTCGATAAAAGTATAAAAAAAAGAAAAAACAAACTGGGGGCGGTGGTAGGTAGAGCAGAGATAGATGCCTATCAATTGCTGGTTGGAAGCACTGCCTCAAAGAACGAGTCTCTCCTTGGAGGTGCCAGAGACTGAAAAGGGGACCAGTGCCTCAAAAAAGACCTTGTAAAGGCACTTGGTTGCAGGACTGAGGGACCGCAAGGTCCGCACAAAAGTCTGAGCCAATGTTGAAGCTCACGGTGCAGAGCTCAGCGAGGCCACAAGATCTAAGAACTGAACGACCCTGAACAGCACCCTCATAGTTGACCTTCTGAAAGACTAGAGGTCAGAGGAGACAAACGGTAGAGACAAGAGAAGCACCAGTGGTTCTGAAAGCGGGATCCAGGTGCCAAATACTGAAGAACTGAAGAGCATCTGCTGAGCATCCACGGTGCCCAGGTCCTGTGCTCAGGGACTCGATCCTATTCAGCCTCACGGACACCCCAAGGAGGAGGGCAGTCTACTCTCCTCGTGGGGAGACTCAGGTTTACAGAGGGGAAGTAACTTGATGTAACCAAACCACAACATGGTGGAGCCCACGTAATCCCCTGGCTCCCTCCGACTGCAAGGCTCAGGTTCTCTACGCTGAGCTTGATTCAGTGGCTCCTTTCCTTCCATTCCAGGAACACACAGAACCCTCTTCACGTGGTCAAGGCTCCTTGGAAAGTACACACCTTCAGGGGAGGGCCGCTGGTTCCGACGTGCTGCTGTGGAGTGAGCCATGGTTAGCTCTAGGTGTATTACATCAGGACCAGCAGGCCTGCGGACGCGGCCTTCAATCCATGAGGAGATCCGTTTCAGAGACAGCAACAGAGAAATGCTTCCCCGCCTCTGCTTAGAGGGAGTGTTTTCTACGGTATCGGTACGTTTTGTGATGATCAAGTGTGTTTCTTCAAAGGTGCTTTATTTATTTTTATTTTTTTAAAGATTTTATTTATTTATTCGACAGAGACAGACACAGCCAGCTAGAGAGGGAACACAA
>NW_023244996.1:0-1797 GCF_002007445.2 Ailuropoda melanoleuca
AAATCCTCTAGTCTAGGTGCCTTGTGGTAAATGCACTGATCAGAGCTTTGCTGTCTTGAGTTTGAGCAAAACCCTACTGGGTCAGGAAAGAGGGCCTCCAGGCTGACGGGGTCTCCACTTCTCAGGAGAAATTCCCAGCCAGGAGAAGCCCAGCGTACTGAGGTTCCCGCATGGCTGCACCTCTCTGTCTCTCCCTCGGAACTTCTGGTACAGCTCATTCTGAATACTGCTGGTCTGTCCCAGAAAGAAGATGTGGGGTCCAGAGACAGGGGTTCTTCTTTTTCTTCCAGTCCTAACACTTATTTCAGAGAGTATTGGGAGTTCTGCCAAGAAGCAGGAGCATGTTGGAAGAGGGGACGTGTGAGCCCTCATGACTTCTTTTAATCTAGTCCCATCTGTACTCTATATCCAAGAAATTCATTAAACCTTCCGGCATTCTAATGATACCCTTTCCTGGATTCCTGCACTGAATCTATTTTTAGCTTCCTTTGATTATCACTGTTGGTTTTTGAGAGAGGGATGTTGGACATCTGGGCTTAAGTTGCCATATCTAGAAAAAGTGACTTATTTCCCACACATCAAAAGAGGAAATTTGTGAGTTTAATGCCAAACCAATGATTTTTTTCTATGCAAATCTGTGTTGTATTTCAAACTTATTAATGGAAATGTGTAAATATTACCAAAGAGAGCTTCCTTTTCATACCAAGAGTCGTTACGGGTACATGAATAATGTATTTTAAAACATACACACACTCTCATACTTTGCTGGACAGCTGGATTTTCCTACTGAATAATCATTGTCCCCATCCGCCAACTCTGTAGCCCCTCCCTTCTGTGCTCTCAAGACTGAGGGTCAGGATCATAGGCAGAGACCATACCATTAAAAACATCCCTAAACGTGATTCTGCTGGACCAACTGAGGGTAGCCCTCAAATAAGATGCCTGTCCTCTGCTTTCATGTGCCACAGCCCCTCTCCCCAGTAAGGAATCTGGCAAATCTGCTTGGCCTGATATGGATCCAATCTACCTTACAACCTGGTTTGGGCATTCTGCCTTCCATCTTCTAGCTTCCCGCATCTGACCTACTCCCACTGTGCCTGCTCTGACCCTGTCTTGGGATGGATAGCTAAAGCTACTGTGCCCTAGGTAAGAGTATTAAATATAACTTTCCCAAATAGATAAGGCCATTCCTGGCCTTACAGACCTTGGAGATCTGTGAATAACTACTCCCTCCATGGGGGTTATGTAGGATGTATGTTCTGATGTCACCCCTTCCATTAAAAGCAGATACATTCATTAGGCCTGCACACATTAGTTTCTTTATCTCCATGAAAGTGGACACACACACACCCCTATATCACAGAGATAGTCTAGGTGATGAAATAAATAATAGTTCATAAAAGCACTTACTTATTAATGAAATATATTACGTAAATATATTAAAAGGCTTTGTTTCTATACTTTAAGACTCTAGTTTATTAAATATTTTGGAGTTACCAGGTAATTATGGCAAAAGAAGTGTTTTATATCTAATCTGGGAAGACTATTTTTTGTTGCAATTGGCATTATTTTAGCAACTCCATCCCTGAAATTGCCTAGTTCTTAATAACTGGAGGACGGGTAAGTCGGGGCCGGGCATTTCCTTTCAGACTGTCAGGGTCCTCTCTGGATTGGAGAATCAAGAGAATCAGCTCAAAACTCATGTGGACACACAGCAAGGAAACGAGTCACATAGGCAAATTCATATTCTGAAGAAAACTTCATTACAGAGTTGATAAAACCAAAATCTGCAAACGC
>NW_023244997.1:0-1799 GCF_002007445.2 Ailuropoda melanoleuca
CCCACTCCCCCTGCTTGTGTTCCCTCTCTCGCTGGCTGTCTCTATCTCTGTCAAATAAATACATAAATAAAATCTTTAAAAAAAAAAAGAAACATAAATATAGCCAGCCTTAATTCTAAGTGCCAATGTTATATACTAACTTCATAAGATTTCAATATCAAATAGTAAGTCTAGGAGCGCCTAGCTGGCTTAGTTGGAAGAGCATGAGATCGTTGATCTCAGGGTTGTGAGTTCAAGCCCCACATGGGGTGTAGAGATTACTTAAATAAATAAACTTTTAAAAAGCCTTTTAAAAAACTTGTAAGTCTAAATGTGTTAAATAGGAATTACAAGGTTGACAAATAACTAAAAGGCCCAGTTCTTCGAAGGATTTTGAGTACAGCACTATTAATATATACATATTATTTAATATCAAGGTATTAGTAGGACAAATTTCATTCTCTCAAACATTTCTGTACTTAATTCTAAATCATCCTGAGGTTAAATACACTTACCCACTAAACAATAGTCATGGTTAGGGATTGCCTTCCCAAGATAATTTAATGTAACATAATTCATGTCTCTAACATGGTAGGACCCTGACCCTAGCCTAGTTGCTTTGTCAGGGACTCCAAAACTTAAAGAAGGTGGCCACATAATTCCATATCCTTTAGATTCAAGTTCTTACTAAATCTTCTGTTAACAGTGCACATGAGCCCACATTCGTTGACTGGATTTTGCATGCTAATCTTTTCTCCTTGAACTTGACAGAATTCTGCATTTCCCACGCATAGGCTTCCTGTCTGGGAGAAGCAGACAATTCGTACAGATATAAAAATCATTTCCAACTTAATTCTGCTGCTCTCTCCATGGAAGAGTCACAACTTCCAAGCCATTCCACTGCTACCTGGGACACGTGGTATGTGCTTGGATGTTGGGTCGATTCACGCCACTACTGAGTGTGTGAAGGTGTATCGGTAACAGAAGAATTTTCATAACTGCTGCTTATTTTCTCTCCTTTCAAAGGATGGCACAAGAGGCCTGAGCTTTGCAAGCAGTCCCAGGTGCACAGTTCTGACACGACTGTGTGACATGGGGTGAATTGTGCAACCTTATCTGAGCCTCAGTTCCTCATGTGTCAAACGGAATTTCAGCATCATTCCAGGGGTGTTGAAGATTAAATTATAGGTAGAAATACATACATACTTACATATGTGTTATAAGCAGAATTGTGTTTCTCCAAAATTCATATGCTAAAGTCCTAACCCCCATTCCTTTGGAATCTGACTGCATTTGGAGATAGGGCCTTTAAAGTGGTAATTACGTTCAAATGAGGCTATTAAGGTGGCCTCATCCAATGGGACTGGTGTCCTTATAAGAGGCTAAGACACAGAGACCCCAGGGGCATGCTTGCACAGAGGGACAGCCCTGTGAAGGGGCAGTGAGAGGGTGGCCATCTGTAAGCCAAGGAGTGAGGCCTCAGAGGAAGCCACCCCCACTGGCACTTTGATCTTGGACTTCCAGCCTCCAGAACTGGCAGGAAACAACAACAACAACAACAACAAAAACACTTCCCTTGTTTAAGTCCCACCCAGTCTGTGCTGTTCTGTTATGGCCACCCAAGCAGATGAGTATATGTGTATATATTCATATTGCTTAGCACAGGGTTTGGCTTAGTAAATGGCCGTCATTTTTTATTACTCTTCAACTTTCTCAATGAAGCCGTAAAAAAAGGAAGGTTATCCCACAAGTCTTTGTTTGCTGGGTTCCATGGGCGCTAGAGGAATTCCCTTGCTCCCTGTCTGCCTCAGCTCTGGAAT
>NW_023244998.1:0-1799 GCF_002007445.2 Ailuropoda melanoleuca
CGCTTAACCGCTGTGCCACCCAGGCGCCCCTCCTGTTTACATTTTTAACTAAATGGGCTGTGTGCCATTGGAGACTCAGAGAAGAACTGCATCGGAAATATGATAGCGGATGGAGGACGGGTCTGGACGCACACCTCTCAGGAGAGGGCATGCAATCACCCACAGCACTATGGATCAACAATACTACAGAACGTTTTTATTTAATGACGGATGTCTATAGCAAAAGAATGACAATAATATATAAATACTCCTCCAAGAAGCAAGGGTACATTTTATTTTAGTTGTGATACAACTCAGAGTACAAAAGTGTGGTAAATAAGATCACACGATGATGCTAATGGCCCAAGCCTGTATAATCTTTCATTCCTCTTCACTTCTAAAGTGTCTGGCTATAGCTTACTGAAAAATGACAATAGCAGACAAACAAAATCTCACCCTTAAAAAACATTAAAACAAAACACACAAACAATAAAAGGGTCAGTTTTGGTACTGGCTCTGAAGCTTCTATCATGATAATTCTCACTTTTCCTACTGAGGCCAAAGATAACAAATGACTAAAGTTAGGATAGGAGAAAATAATTTTGAACTACAATCTTAGCAGATGAACCCCTAAAGCCTCTCTACCATCCTCAGAGTCACGCTGTGAGTATCTGAGTGCCCCAGCACATTTTTCACTGCTGAGATTCTGCCAGTGCCCCACCACCCTCCCCTCCCCCTTTAAGGCCCAACTACAACAACAACAAGAGCTTAAACTTGAGCGGGGAATGAACATTTGCTGGTCTAGTTTGGATTCAACTGGAAGGCTTATATCAACTTTAGTTTGCTGGTCCACAGTGTCCTCAAAAGGAGTCATACGGTCCCAGTCAGTCCTGTTGACATTCACTGGGCAGTGAAGAAAGAATGGTTTAGGAAGATAAGGCTCAAAGGCCTGGCAGCATGTTGAGCTGTGGCCAACAGTTCAAGTACAGTGTGTGGCATTATCATCGGCTTGACACCTTTCTGTGGTGACTCACTTGAATGATGGAACGTCTGGTGTACCAGCCAGGGCATGCCTGCCTTACTATGGACAGGGCTGCCCCAGCAGGTTCCCAGTCTCATCATGGATGTGGCAGATGCGGGCTGGTCTCTACTCTATGGCTATTAAAACCTGAGCTGGAGCAAGATGAGCAGTAAGCTGACCATTAAGAAGAATGCGAATTTTTAAAGATTCTGATACTCAAATTATAGATGGGCTTGTAGAGAACTGGAAAAATACCAAAAACCAAGAAAAAGCAATACAGTCATAATTTATAACCGCTGATAATCACTGCTAATATCTTGGCATATCTCCTCATTTTGGGAGGAATAAAACTACACACATAGTAGTCTGGGGTTTTTTTTTTTTCCACTTAATAAAACATCTTCGAATGTCATTAAATAGCCTTTGCTATCATATTCTTAAAATGCTATGGGGTATTTTATCATATGGTATATACCCTGATTGATGCAACCTTTCTCTTATTGTGTATATTCAGATTATTATGCCCCTCTAGCTATTATAAATAGCGGTGCAACTCGCATCCTTGTTGAGGATCACCGAATGTATTCATTTCCTTAGCATAAATTCCTCGAAGTTAAATCAGTGGGTCAAAGGCTAGGAGTCTTTTTTAAGGGTATTGATACAGTCTAGCAAATAGCTGTGTAGAAAGGTTCTGCTGAACTGCATTCCTACCAACAATGCATGGGGGCTGTCCCTTCCCTCTCACTGTCACCCCAGGTGAAGGAAGCATCATTAAAAAAAATTAGACTTTTTTTTTTTT
>NW_023244999.1:0-1800 GCF_002007445.2 Ailuropoda melanoleuca
AACACAAGCAGGGGGAGTGGGAGAGGAAGAAGCAGGCTTCCAGTGGAGGAGCCTGATGTGGGGCTCGATCCGGGAACGCCAGGATCACGCCCTGAGCCAAAGGCAGACGCTTAACGACTGTGTCACCCAGGCGCCCCCAAGCATTTTATTCTTGATTTCACCTCAGGTCTTGATTTCAGGGTCTTGATCTCAGGGTCACCTACATTAAAAATAATAATAATAATAAAATAAAGTAGATGTTTTCATACACAAATGTAAAAAATCAAAAGCCACTGTAATAAAAAATTCAAAGAAATGTATTTAGTTAAACGCAGTCATTTTTCTTTTGTAGATGTAAAAGTGTGTTAATAATTAATATCACACACACAAAGTACATTTTTTAAAAGTTTCTCTGTGCCTTAGTGTCTCATTATTTCATGGAAACTAAAATTTGTAAATAAGTTTGAGTCAAAAAGCAGGTTATCAACAGACTGCCAATGCTAACAATTTAAATTGTCTAATTTGCCTGATGCTGATTAAATCATTCAGAGCAACCACTCAATTATAATTTGGCATCTCTTTTATTTGCCTCTCAGTTAACATAAATACTCTCTGCTTGGCAGTTTTAGTTCTTTATTACAAGTTAGTCACTGGACTTTATTATCAGTTTCTTCCTTCACCAACATTCTGTTTGATCATTTTGCCTCTCAAGGCAAAATGGTAACATGAGTCCTCCCAAACATTTTTTCTTTACACTTTGAATAAATCAAAACTGTATCTAGTTAAGGATGAAAATTCCAGGAGGGAAATAACAGGAACTTTTATAAAGGTAAGAGATAAAAAGTCCTTTACTCTTCCACTGAAAAGACTCAAGGTTATATTTTCTTCTAGAGATCATTAACATACCTGGATGTTTATATTTTGCATGCATAACAGAAAGAATAAGATGAAGAATTACCAGACATGGATTCAAGTCCTTGCTCTGACACTATTCATCATATGGCATTAGAACATCACCTCAGGGTGCCTGGGTGGCTTATTCAGTTAAGCATCCGACTCTTGATTTCAGCTCAGGTCATGATTTTGAGGTCATGAGATCAAGCCCCACGTTGGGTTCTGCACTCAGCAGGGAGTCTGCTGGAGAGTCTCTCTTTCCCTCTCCCTCTGCCCCTGCCCCCACTCATGCATGTGTGTGCACCCTTGCGCTGCTCTCCTTCTCTCAAATAAATCAATCTTTAAAAAAAAAAAAAAAGAGAACAACACCTCCCTTTGTTACATCTCAGTTTCCCTGATTCTAAAAACTAGCGCTTTGGTTAGAGGATCTCTAAAATTCTATTCTATGAGAAACCCTTTCATTTTTTTTACAGGCTACTAACAGCAAATCCTTCAGGAAAATATGATGGAGCAACTCAATCCGGTAGAAGACAAAGAGCCAAAACGAGGTATTATTTCCAAAAACAAAAACAAAACCAAACTTCAGCTATTATTGCAAATTTAATTAGCGTACATTAAAGTGTTCCATAATAATTATTAACCCCCCTAATTTAAGCCATCCACACGAGGATTATAAAAAAGAACAGAACAAAATTGAGGCCGTAATTCCAGTAGCCGAGAAGTTATAGGCCAAGGGTCTAAAATGTTGTTAGGCTGTGAGAACACACGTACAGGGAAATCAGCCAGCGATCCTTAGTTTTAAAGTACACCTTGCCCATTTCTGTTAATAGATTTGAAACTCTGGAATGGGTCCTGGACATTTGTACAGTAAAATATGGTGTCTACAAATTCAGGGTCACCCTAACCCTTTAAAAAAAAAAAAAAACA
>NW_023245000.1:0-1800 GCF_002007445.2 Ailuropoda melanoleuca
GGTTTTTTTCAGAGTGCTTTTAAAACATGATTTGAAGAGATTTTAATTATTTCCAGATATTTGAAGTTCAAATCTATGTGGTATTTAAAGACTTGTAAGTACTTTTTTCCTTGGGTTGTCCCCTGTACATACATCTTTATTCCTGACTTGGTTATAATAATTTGTGGATTATTTAAACCTCTCATTTTTTCCCGGTGCTCTTCTTTTTTTTCTTCTGTTAATTTTTTCTTTCTTTCTTAAAGAGCTTTGGGAAGTCAGGAAGATTATTTTGCCGAAATATCAAAGTTTAGGGCAGTTAGATTTGGTCCTTTTGGGAATGGATCCCTAACATTGACTTATGATGGGCAGCGGAGGGAATAGAGAGTTCTTGGGAATAGGGGTGGAGTTGGGATGTAGAGTGGTCGAGGATGAAGGGAGAGTCCTCTGAACAACTCAGCCAGAGCCTGCTTCCTCCCCAGGCTTACAAGGAACCATTACAGTGAGCTCTGCTTCCTAAATAAAGGAACGATCTTCCTGATTCAACTCCAGAGTTCTACAGTAATGCCATCACCTGAATCACATGTTAAATATTATGAATGTGTCTGAGCATTAGTAATAGCATGACAAAAGTTATAAATAGTATGGTGATAACAATGGGGTTGAAGAAGTAACTTTTCTGTGTCACGAATCCCATCACATTCAGGAAAGTCCTTGCACGAGGTGGGGGTTGAAGTCTGGGTCGCTGGAGAAAGGGGTGTGTATAGAAGAGCCAAAATACTCAAATGTCTCTTGGTTGGTTGGTTTACGTTTTATTTCACTTCCGGGTTTAAACAAAAGTTCTCCCTCTATCACGTGGCTCTGGGAGTGGGGTTGGGAGTGGGGTAGGTGTCGCTACGTCAAACCCAAGCCCTCACCGCCGAGCTAAAGCTCCCAAAAGGTGCCCAAATTTTAAAGGGAAGCAAACGTTGATGAAGAAGAGAAAATATCACCCAAAGAAAAAAGTTCTGGAATGAACTGGCATGTTTCCTGGTGTCGTGTTTTTTTAAGAGATGGAGTAGAAAACTTATTTAATTGGTACTTTAAAACCTCAAAACGTTTTGATGTTTTAATCAGCGTTAGCTACTTCTATGGGTTTATGCTTTCTCTCCTTTTTTTTTTTTTTTTATGTTTTCTCTTAAAATGCAAATCCGAATATGTGTCTGTGCAAGGCCTCCATTAGTCATCCCTATCTGAGCAGGCTGTCCTTATTTGCGTTAAATACCAGTTTCTTCCGGGTGTTCCCTGCAAATAATTTTTTATAATTTAGTTAAGTAGCCAAAAATAGCATGTTTTATCTTTGGGTAATTAGAAGAGAGAAAAGAAAATATGGTCATTTATGTCTTAATTATATAATGTGCTAAGAAAAACTAGCCACAGCTTTCCCTTTTAAGTTCGCAGTCCTGGTGGGGGGTGAGTTCTGAATTTGTAGACAGACTGAGTACTATCTGACTTCAGCACCCTCTGTAAGGGGGTGGGGGATGCTGTGTAGCCAGCAGTACTCAGAACTAGCCTCCATAGAATCCAGTGTTAATTCTCGGAGAGGTCATTTTCTTAAGTGCTTATTTGACGCTTGTATGTTACTGAAGCAGAGCAGTAAAACAGAACAAAACTGAGGGGTAACTACAGCCAAAAGATTTTATCACGGACATTATCCATTCATGGTGATAATAAAGGAATAAAAATGATGACCTGTTGGTTGATTTTGCTACCGTTTTTTGAATCTTGCACGGGGATTGTACTTTCTTATTACCTGTAAGCTGAGCTGGTGAACTCCCCCGCCCC
>NW_023245002.1:0-1800 GCF_002007445.2 Ailuropoda melanoleuca
GTTTTGACCCTGTTTCAAGCCATTATATCTGCCCTTTTAGGCACCAGCTTACAATGAATGGTCACTCCACTTTGTTAAAAAGTTAAACAATGTGTGGCTGCAAAGGAATAGTTTAGATATCAAAATAATAATAAGACTGGGACTGTTTTATTCAAAATTATCAAACATAGACAACAGGGAAATTAGGAATGGATGGTAAGAGAGGAGAGGAAGGTTTCCAGGTGCTTGGGGGGGGGGGTTGGTTTTGGTTTTTCTTCGTTTGTAGAAAGAGAAAATGTGTGAGCCAGGAGGGGCAGAAGGAGAGAGAAAAAATCTTAAGCAGGAACCATGCCCAGCACAGAGCCCAGCACAGGGCTCAATCTCATGACCCTGAGATCATGACCTGAGCCGAAATCAAGAGTTCCTCCAGGTACTATTTTTGATATTGGGCCACTTCACACCATGCAGGTAGTTTGAATTTACATATGATATCAGGTATATGACTATGAATTCTCCACAGAGACATTTTCCTCCCAGCCAGAACTTGGTATCTTCCCACAGAGGCAGATTTTTCTGCAGCTTTCATTGAAAGTATCACCCTTTGAGGGTCCCACGTATATGCCTGGGTCTTATTCCCCCTTCCTGCATATTAAGGATCCAAATCCTGATCCCCTGCCTCCACCACCTGCAGCCACTGAAACAAGACTGAGCCAAAAAACACCCCAGGAATGGCTACAGCTTTTGCTTCAGCTATTCTCATTCCAACTCCCTCTTCATGTTTGTTCCCTTGGGAACATTTTTGAGAATTCTCATGTGTATTTAAATTGCTTTATTGAACATTCAGAGAGGTTTATAGCAGGAGATTTTATCACAGTGTCTGGTACAATTCCATCATATTGCGAGAAAACCCAACTATCATTTTAGACATCAACACAATAGGAATTAGTTTAGGCCTCAATTCTTGATGATGGGTTTTTTATTTTTATTTTTAAAGATTGTATTTATTTATTTGAGAGAGAGATGGAGGGAGCACAAGCAAGGGGAGGAGGAGAGGGAGAGGGAGAAACAGACTCCCCACTGAACACAGAGTCTGATATGGGGCTCAATCCCAGGACCCCAAGATCATGACTTGAGCCAAAGTCAGATGCTTAACCAACTGAGCCACCCAGGCACCCAGAAGATCATTTTAAACTTATACGAATGCTTCAGAACCCAGAAAAAGCGTGAATACTTCCCAAATCATTTTATGGAGCTAAATAGAACCTCGATTGCGAAACCAAGTGAGAAGAGCATGAACAAGAAAATTATCTGCAAATCTCCCTTGTGAATATAAATATATAAATTATAAAAAAAATTATTAGCAAACCAAATCCAATGCTATATAAAATGATAATACATAACAATCAAGTTTGGTCTAATACAGAAATCCGATGGTGGTTTAATACTTGATGATGGTTTTTAAGACCTTTCGTTACTCTGATTGTCTATAACAATACTACCTGCACCTGCTCATAAAAACTGCCAGGCAACTTTCTTTCTTGTTTGCTGACTCCTACAAGTAATAATACCACAAGGGCAGTCCTATCACAGTTTTCAAAATGAGTTTCAAAGTGTGTAGCTTTAAGATATTGCTTCCTGCTTTCCAAAGTGTTGTCTTTTAAATCTTTCTGTAATAGTTCTTTTGATATTTGGGCGAGCTGACAATGAATGCTGACACTTGGGAAGAACTGGTTCTTATTGAATTTTCTGGTTTTGTTGGGTTTTTTGTTTTGTTTTTATGTTTCCTTTCAAATGTCACCACTTTGGTGAACTTTTTTTTTT
>NW_023245003.1:0-1801 GCF_002007445.2 Ailuropoda melanoleuca
CCCCATTCCCCGCCCAATCGCACTTCCCCCCCCCCTTCCCTGCCGGATCCGTATTAATGAGCCTGGCCAAAAAGTTCTATTCTTGCTGCCACAGTCAGGCCACAGGAGCAGCCAGTGCTCGACACCCACTGCCGCCACCCTTTCCTGCCCCTCCTGCCCACGCCTCTGCTGGAGCTGTCTATCCCCACGTGCTGGAGTTCCTTCTGGTGGGCACCTCTGAGATGTGCCAGCATTCCTACTTGCCACTTTCCTCTGCATACTACTCCTATTGGTATCTGTCTGTCTCCCTTCCAGCGCATTCCACCCTCCGTCCTCCCCAGTGCCTCCCATCACTATCTCTCAGTCTGTCTCTGGGAGGTGACCTGTTCAGCTGCCACAAGGCCCCACTTTGACATTCCTGCCCAGGAGCTTTCCTCACACAACCCATGTCTTCCCTTTCCCTCCTCAGTGCGGGTAAGCACCCAGCCTTTTCTCCAGTGCCTGTGTTATGTCAAGGCTCCCTAACACCTGTCATGTAGTCGCATTGGGTCCTCCCTTCACCATCGGGATGTGCTCCGTCCTGGGACCTGCACTCAGCTCACACTCTTTCCATCCCCTCAACAGGCCATGTTCTCTCTGAAACCATCTGCTGTCGCCTGTCTGGTCCTTCCACTGGCTCTGGCCACCCTCTTCCCTTTAGGTTCCCTTGTCCCTAGCCTCATCCCATCTCACCTTCCTCCTCCCTTTTGGTCAAGCCCCTGCCCATGGGACTTTACCCCAGGCCTGCACATTCAGCTCATCCTCCTCCCCTGCTTCCATTCCTTCCGCACCAGTGGTCATCTGATGCACCCGGGCCCATCACCGCTGCCCTGCCCCTCCCCAGTGAGACTATGCAGATCCTTTCTTTGCCGTCCTTCCCTCTTGGTCCTGCTCCCTTCACAATACCACATGCAGGTTTTAGGACCTTCCTGTCCCTCTCCTTCCCACTCTCCCTGGCCCTCTGTTGTCCACCTGATCAAGCCTCTCAGCCAAGAGGCCCAAGCCCCCACTGCCTTACCACTGCTCTCCCTCCGTGCCCTTCTGCTGTCCCCGTTATCTTCTCAGACTAGACCTTTGACACCCCACTGGTTTCGACAGTCCTCCCTCCTTCTCTGATGGAGTCTCACTGCTACATGCCAGACGTCTATCCTTTCTGCCCCCTTGGCATAGCTGAGGCATGGACTTGGTGATCCTTGGGAAAGGTTACCAGCCTTGATTCCTGCATGCTTCCCCACCATTTCTCAGTATATCTGCTCCCCACACAGCGGACTGCGCGCACAGGCATCCCTCCTCTATCCGTGAGGTTACCTGCCACAGGCTCCTGGGCGAGGTCAGCAGTGCTGCTGCCCTTCTGCCGACTCATGCCTCTTACCCCAGTTGTTCCTGAGTCTTCAGATGCCCAGGGTATGAGGTCTTCACCTTACTCTGCTCCTGCCATCCCATCTCAATACCGCATATGCCACCCGTCTTGCTCCCTACCCCCTGAAATCTGTCAGTGTCTCCAGATTGGGAGCTTTTCATGACACCTTCCCCTTTTCAGCATGGCTTCCTCTACCCATCGTGAGCCCCTGCCACGTATGAGGTCCTCTCCTTTCTCCCCTGCTGCCTGTCCACATTGCTTCCCTTCTGCCCCCCTGACCAGCTCCCCACCACCTGTCATGTGAAGGAGTCACAGCTCTGTTCCTTCACGTCTGCTCCCTGCCTGACCTGCGCTCCCGCACCCTGGGTGACCAGCTGCTTCATGCCCAGTGTGCTGTACTGAATCCGTCTGCTGCTGAGCTCA
>NW_023245004.1:0-3155 GCF_002007445.2 Ailuropoda melanoleuca
TATCCAAAACTTTTCTGGAAATTATGCAACTTGAGTGGGACTTAGAGGGTGGTTGAATATACAAAGGGCATGTGGAGGTAAAATAAGCTAAAAAGAGCAAAAGGGGCGAATGGGTGGCATAGCGGTTAAGCATCTGCCTTCGGCTCAGGGCGTGATCCTGGCGTTATGGGATCGAGCCCCACATCAGGCTCTTCCGCTATGAGCCATTGTGGTTGGGGTAATTAGAGGGACATATATTAAAGGCATTATAGAATCATTGAATTTCATAACTGGAGAGTATCTGACAATATTTATTACAACCAATTAAACATTGTTTAATCTCTTGTGTAACAGATCTGATATTTGGTCATGGCTCATACTTAAAAACCCTCAGGGAACACTCCCTTCATCTTTTCTTCCAAAGAATTGTTGACTCATTCTTTGAACATTTCTTGCTCTTACACTGGTCTGAAATCCTAGTTCAATGCTTACTCCTCTGTAATTGTATCTTTTCCAAGCTATCTTGCAGTATTCTTTCCTTCAACCATTCATTTTATGATATAGTATTAGGTCACTATACAAATAATCCTATTATACCATGTTTTTTTGAAAGTAGAGTGTCCATATTCAAACTTAAGAATTATAATATAACATATCCAGCCTACAGTAGAAGGGAGTTCTCCTCCTCATTATTTTAAATACTTTATTTCAATTTATGTAACATATACATCTTTTCTTGGCTACAATATAATGTTTCAGATTGAATATAACACTAAGTCATATGGCCTAATTGTTATCATTAAGAAAAATTCTCCTTTATCTACTTGTAAAGTTCGTATTTTGTAAACAAGTACAAAGCTACTCTTAACACCTGTTAATTTGTACTTGTTACATCAGTCTCTGCAAATTGCCTGTCATTTTAACATTTAAAATGGTTATCAAATGTAAAAGTCACCCTGTTTGTGGCATCTATAAAATTAATAGGCATCTTTTCTAAATTTTTGTCAAAATATTGAAAAATATCAAGTAGGTAAAAATCTTAAGAGAATAATATTTAATTGAAACTAAACCATGACTAATTGGATTAAAGTCTAGATCTTGCTAAGAAACAAAGTAGTAATGAGAATGCAACTTGAAAAATGAAAAGGATGGATATCACAAAGTTCCTGAACAATAGAAAAATAAGTAAAATAACTTTATTTAATCACTATATTTAAAATATATATTTAAAATCAATGCTACAGTCCTTAGTCTCTGCCACATATATTTACAGGTAAGTAGTTCCATGCTCTACATTTTAGTGTTACAGAGTTTCTTCTCTCTTGTTCACTTTCCTTTCTAGAGAGAAAATTCCTCAAGGATAGAGGATATGTAACCACAGTACCTAAGACAAGACGATACATATATATCTGCAAATAATCATATGTTGATTTATTTAACAAAACATCCCATTAAACTTTATGGTTAAAATTATATTCATGACAATCAATAGTGAAGGCCTTTTTAAATTTGGGGAATTTATTTCTGCATTCATTTTTTAAAATGGGAGTATAAATAGTGTAATATCATTAAAATATTCAGAAAATTATTTAGGCTAGTTTCAAATATAGAATTTCACATAGAACAAGAAACATAACGAATCTATTAAATGAGCCAGAATATCAAGTCACAGCTTCAGAAGCTATTAGAAGCTGTGTGGATCCTCTCTCAGCTGGAAGTGACTAACTCTAGGTGTCATAGCATCCTGCTGACAGCTTAGCTTTTATATGACAGTAGTGATTAAATATTATCCATAAACTTTTTTCATTTCATCAAATTGAATCATAATTTTCAAGGCAAATAAAAGATTCATTTGTCACAAATATTCATAGAGCTGTCCTCAAATGATACCATGAGATTAGACTCCTTCCAACTGAACGCATAGAGAATAGATTCAAAATCTCAATATGTCAAAAATGAAAATTAACTCCTTATTCATCTTCCAAGTAACAATAGGGAAAATTGTCTATGGCCATCCTCTTGCTAGATTTTCTCTTCCAGATATGCATATGATAAAGTACAACAGGGGTTTAAAAAATATCTCCCTTTAAGAACTTAACTCTTTCCTACTCTGAGATACAGTAAAGTTAACAAAGGGGCCTCCTGTCTTCCCATGTCATTTCATAAAATGTAGGTTTTATATTTTTTCCCCAAAGAAACAAGATAATAGGAATCCTGAAAAGCCCAAACCATAAACTATAGGATTCGGGGGGGGGGGAACTGTGTATAAATAAAAGAAATGAGCCCTTCCAGTTTTTCAAGTTGATAAATAATCAGAATTTTCCTTTGCAACTTCCTGAGAAACAGATTAAAAAGCCAAAGTCATCATTTTAACTTCCTTTGAATTTTATCTGTTAGAAAACCAAAATAGTCCTGAGAGAGGCCACTTCTGTGCTGAATGCTACTTAGAATTGATGCCTTTGTTTTAAGTTACAACATCTTCAGTGAACACCTATCACACAACATGCACTGTGTCAGGTATTACTTGCTGATACCGTCAGGGATTAAGAAAAGCATGGTCCATTTGATAATTAACTCAAAGAAATATTTGTTTAACCAGGCACTTTTATAGGTGCTGTAGATAATGCTTTAAACAAAGTAAACAAATCTCTATGTATTATAATATATAATGTTATGGGGTGGTAAGTACTATGAAGAAAAAGGAAGCAAAGAGATGAATCAGGGTTAATTTATTCTTTCATTCTTTTAACAAACACTTATCAGACACATATTATAAGCCAGCTACTTTTTATGCAAGTGATCCTATCAGGTAACAATAACAAATTTTTTTACAAACACCCTCATTGAATTATATTGTAAGAAGAAAAGCAATAAATATAAACAAGCAAATAACATGACGTTAGAAGGTGAAATGTGCTATGGAAAGTTTCTCATATGTAACATTAAAGGAAAAGAGTAGGGTCTCCTGGGTGGCTCAGTCAGTTAAGTATCCGACTCTTAATTTTGGCTCAGGTCATGATCTTATGGTTTTAAGATCAAGCCCTTCATCAGTCTCTGTGCTGGTCATGAAGCCTGCTTAAGATTCTCTCTCTTGCTCTCTCTCTCTCTTTCTCTGTCTCCCTCAGACCCTACCTGCTTCTCCCTTTCTAAAAAAAAAAAAAAAAAAAAAAAAAAAA
>NW_023245005.1:0-1383 GCF_002007445.2 Ailuropoda melanoleuca
AAAAACTGCATTTTAGATTTTTCTATTCTTTTGAGTGAGGCTTGGATGGCTATGTATTTTCTCCTTAGGACCACCTTTGCCGTGTCCCATAGGTTTTGGACCAATGTGTTTTCATTCTCATTGGTCTCCAGAAATTGTTTAAACTGATTTTTAATTTCCTGGTTTACCTAATCANAATTTCCTGGTTTACCTAATCATTCTTGAGCAGGATGGTTCTTAGTTTCCAAGTGTTTGAGTTTCTTCCAAATTTTTCCTTGTGATTGAGTTCCAGTTTGAAAGCACTATGGTCTGAGAATATGCAGGGAATGATCTCAGTCTTTTGGTATTGGTTGAGACCTGTTTTGTGACCCAGTATATGGTCTATTCTGGAGAAAGTTCCATGTGAATTCAAAAAGAATGATTATTCTGTTGTTCTGGGGTATAGTGTTCTGTGTATATCTATGAGGTCCAGATATCTGGTCCAGTATGTCATTCAAAGCTCTTGTTTCTTTGTTGATTTTCTGCTTAGGTGGTCTGTCTATTGCTGAGAGTGGAGTTTGAGGTCCCCTACTATTAACGTATTATTATCTATATGTCCCTTTTCTGGTTAAGAGTTGGCTTGTGTATTTAGCTGCTCCCCTTTTGGGGGCATAGATATTTATAATTGTCATATCCACTTGTTGGATACAACCTTTAAGAATAATGTAGTGTCCTTCTGTATCTCTAACAACAGTCTTTAGTTTAAAATCTAATCTGTCTGATATGAGAATTGCTACCCCAGCTTTCTTTTGAGGTCCATTGTCATGAAAAATGGTTTTCCATCCCTTCACTTTCAGTCTGGATGTATCTTTAGGTTCAAAATGAGTCTCTTGTAGACAGCAAATGGATGGGTCATGTCTTTTTATACAATCTGCAACCCTGTGGCATTTTATGGGAGCATTTAGGCCATTCACATTGAGAGTGATTATTGAGAGATATGATTTTAATGATGTCATGTTGCCTGTGAAGTCTTTGTTTCTATAGATTGTAAATTTCTGTTCTGTATCACTCTTGGGGCCTTTTTACTTTTATAGAACCCCCCTTAATATCTCCTGTAGGGCTGGTTTGATGGTTATGAATTCCTTCAGTTTCTGCTGATCCTGGAAGGTCCTTATCTCTCCATCAATTCTGAATGACAGCCTTGCTGGATAAAGGATCCTTGGCTGCATGTTCTTCTCAGATAGAGCTTTGAAAATACCCTGCCAACCCTTCCTAGCCTGCCAGGTCTCTGTAGACATAATTCTGATATTTTCCCCTCTGTACGTAGGGATTTTCTTCCCCCTGGCCGCTTTCAATACTGTATCCTTGGATCTAATATTTGCAAATTGCACTATGACGTGACATGGTGTAGGTCTGTTCTCATTG
>NW_023245005.1:1846-2124 GCF_002007445.2 Ailuropoda melanoleuca
AACTCCATTTCTGACAATTTGGTTATATCCATTTCCATCAGTTCTGTGGCAAAGGCCACAGACTCATTATCTTTTCTTTGCTGGGGGGGATTTCTCCTCATCATTCTGATGAGGAGAGGTTGCAGGGATGCCCAGAGCCCAAATTATTGACCAGGACCCAGGTGGTGCGCACTTGTTTTATACGGGCCTTAAGGATGTGGGCTTCTCGATTTTTCAGCCTGCCTTCTGGGGGAGGGGCCTGCCACGCTGATATTCAGGCAACCCTGTTTGGGTAGAGT
>NW_023245006.1:0-1801 GCF_002007445.2 Ailuropoda melanoleuca
AGTGAAGACCTGGGGTGCCCCCTTTTTGTCATTTCTTTCAAAATCCTTGCTCTTTCTCTTTCATTTCAGCGCTTCCTGTCTGCAGTTTCTTGTCTTTAGATCAGTTAAGTCTTCCATCTTCTCTGGTGTTTAGGAAATTGGGCAGAGAGCATTTGTTACGTACTTAGTGGGCATACATACTTTTCTAACCATAGCAGCTGTGTTGCATCCTCTTAGATACTCTTTCTTCAGTGTCCACAATAGCTATTGCAAGCTTTCTTCAGTCTTATCAAGGGCCCTGCTTTGCCCTGGCCCACTTTTCTTTCAAGAGGAGACTTCGTATCCTACTGCACTAAGAAAATTGGAACTTGGCAGCTATGAATTCCCCAAATGTCCTGCTTCTGAGCATACAAATGCATGTTTACATGCCCTTATCAATATCCCTTTTTTTTGGACTGCACTGAAGAGGTATTCCTTTCCAGATTGATTTTTGTTCTTGATTTTTTTCCCCTCTAGTGTTCTTTGGGTTTCGTTTCTGTTTTAGAACCATGACGTTGCTTCACTTGTTACTGTGGCTCCCTTTCTATTGGTACTTCCCCTGCATCCTCTGAACCTCCTGCAGAAAATCTTCCCTGCAGAGAAAACTCTTCTAAGTATCCTAAAAACGCCCAGGCCCCATTTCTTTACCTCTTACTCACTTTTCAGCAATGGAAATGAGGCAATATCTAGTGGTCCATGATCTTTGCATTATCAGTTTCCTCTCTTTCTTGTCCTAATTTTACAGACTTTGTCTCTGTTGACCCTTTCTCACTTCTTCATGGTACCATTCTTTTTCGGATTTCCTCATTCTCATCAGGAATCCTCATATCACTGGAAAGGCTCTTACTTTGTAGTATGTACTCACAAAGGTTTTGCCTTTTTTTTCTCATCTTAGTCTACCTGTTCTCTCTTGGGGGGCCCATTTACTTTTGTGGTTTTAAATACTCTGAAGTATTTAAGTCTGCCACTTTACAGAATTCCAGATCTATATACCCGTATCATACTTAGAATATTTATCTGGGTGCTCCATGGGCACTTTAATATTAAAATATCAAGGACTGAAATCACCATCTTCTGTATTTAGACTGGTTTCCCCCTACTTTCTCCTTTAGAATTAATTAAATAGAATACAAATTCACTATGTATACAAATGTTGAGGTAGGAACTTGAGAATTTTCTTATTCTTTCACAGTCCCCATGTAGTCCTGTCTAAAAGGCCTGTTGACTTAATTTTCTTAAAGATTTATCTGTCTGCTCTTCTCCATTCTTGTTGCTGATGCTTTTGCTTATGATTTTTTTAGTGTCATTTCAGACCTTCACCTTCTACCATCTGCCTTTTATGCTATCATCAGGGTTAGTTTTTTATGTGCATATTTGATTGCTTTCATGCTTACCACCCTTTAATATCGTTTCAATTGCTTCTATAATAAAATCCGTTTTCCTTCTGCAGCTTAGTCCTCTGTGGTCTGCCCCTGCTCCCCTCTAGCCTCTTGTCTCTGCCACTTGTCCTCAAGTTCTGGTCATACCAAACTGCCATACTCTGAATTGGCAGCCCAGTTTCATGCTTCTTACTGGTTTTTGACACCAGCAAATAGTTCAAAGTCTTTAATCAAACAGGTACTCGGTAGATCTTAAATGTAGGGATGAATGATATATATTACGTGTATATATTTTACAGATTCTAATTTCATTTGCTAAGATGGTTATAAATACAGTCTTTTATAGTATTGATTTTTAATTGGTAGAATTAAACAGTAATATTTTCTATTGACTTCCTCCCTTA
>NW_023245007.1:0-1801 GCF_002007445.2 Ailuropoda melanoleuca
GTAAAGAGAGAAGGACTCCTGACTCGTGTGTTCTGGATGTCCATCTTTGGTGGTGCTCTGATTATTCACGGTGCCAGGTGGTGTCAACGAGTCACCTTCAGAACGTTGATCTTGAATTTATGTGGACTAGATTGCGCGAAGATATCCACACTGTCTTACTGCGTTCTTCTTTGGAATAGAGAACCAGGGGTTGAGGTTGTGCCCAACTCAGGGACCAGAACAAAATCTAGTGAATCTTGCAGGAAATCAAATTCACCTCCCGGGCCAATTTCACTCAGCAGCCAAGTTGGCTGAGAGATGAGCCCAGCCAATGAGCTCCAATTCGTGCAGGTGGAGCTACAGGTGTCTGTCTTTCTCTGTTGTGGAGGCAAGTGGAGAAAGAGCTGTGGCTCAGCAGGGCTTCCTAGGGGAGTCCACTGGACCTCTCCAGGAGTAGAGCACTGATGAAGCCTGTGGCAAGCTGACCTGGGTAGGTTCTGGCCGTTGGCAAAACGTGTGGGCTCTGCCTGAATTGTTCATTTTTCTCTCTGAAGAGTTTTCTCTTCCTGCCAGTGGCACGTGAGTGGCAGTGACTCAGCACTGTCTAATTACCTCTGCCCCGGGTGAACCCGCATCCCATGGGGTGAGGACTCAGGGACCCACCCCTCCCACCCCCAGGTCAGGGAAGGTCATTCGTTGGCATCATTGAAAGGAAGATGAGGCCATTTTAATAGGATACTCTCATCTCTAGGTGAGTGTGGAAACTCTGTGACAGGAAGGAAAATAATTGCATTTTCTCCTAAAGCCGCCAGAAATAATTTCTACTTTAATGGTGAAAACAGGACTCTTTGCGTCTCTGGACGTTTTACATTGCAGGCTGTAATGAGCGAGAAAATGTCTTTCTTTTAATAGCTAATCCTCTGAAGCTTAGTGCCTGGCAAGGTAAGTTGATGTGGCAAATTATCGTTGTCAAAGAGAGATTGAGCCAGGGACAGCATCCGTGCTTTGTCCACTGTGTCACTTGGCTCTTGTTAGTGTGTAGCAGGAACATTGGCTCTTGTTTGTAGCAGGACATTTTTTGAAAGAGTGGTGGTCACCAGGCACAGCCCCAGACAGATGCAGGAAGAGCGGGGAGACATCGTGCCCCCACATCTCCCAGTTGCACCAGACTCCTTCAGCTGAACCCACCAGTGTCACCTCTATTAGCAGTCACGTTATCCTCCTCCCTCTCCTTCTGTCTCCTCACCTCTCTCCTTCCTGCCCCCAGCAACTCTCAGGACTCCCAGGGAGCTGGGATTAGTCTTTGTACTGTAGTGAGCATGATCCTAAGGGCTTTCTCTCACGAGCAGGGTTTTGGTAGGGAGATGGCCTGAATGTGAGTGGGCAGGGAGAGATGGCAGAGGTAAACAGGGACTCAGTCCACCTGCCCAGAGTCATGATGTTCCCTGGGACCGGTTCTGAGCACTTGCATCCTCTTATCGTTGCCCCTTCTTTCAGCTCTTTCTCTCTAGGTGGTTTGTTTTCCTCTTGTGGGTATATTTTTCCAACACCGCCGGGTAAAGTTGGGGTGCCCTTTGAGCTAAAATCCCTGCCTGATTCTTCTTTCTTTTGTGAGTGTGAAGCTGCCCTTAACCTTCTCTCCAGCTCACATTCCATATGTGTGAGGAGGTGTCCACACTTATAATGAATCTTCTATGACTTTTTGGATGTCCCTTTACTTGGGAAGTCTTATTGCACAAGTAATTCTGAACCTCCAGCATTTCAGATATTTTAACCCTTTTAGAAGTTTAGATTCATACATATGCTAACATATTTCCAACAG
>NW_023245008.1:0-1801 GCF_002007445.2 Ailuropoda melanoleuca
TCTCTCGCTGGCTGTCTCTATCTCTGTCAAATAAATAAATAAAATCTTTAAAAAACAAACAAACAAACAAATACAGGCAGCTTACCTCCATCATCTGTGCCCTTATCCAAATATGTTGACACCCTTCCAATAAACTAACTAATGTTTATTTCATTCTCTCTCATTGGCCTGGAATTTCTCCCAAGGAAAAGCAACACAAAGCAATCTCATATGTTCCATTGTTGCATATTTTCCCTGGTATATTTTAATGAATATTAACGTTAAAGGAAAATCTGCTTTTCACTGATCTCCAGCCCATGCTCAATTCAATCTATTCTTTCACCTCTATAACATGAAAACCAAAATGGGAAATTTACATATATCTTAATTTTTAATTTTTATTAATATTTTCTTATCTGCTCATCTAAACTTTGAACAGAAATGGATGAAAAATTGAGTCCAAAAAGAATCTGGACACAAAATATAGTTAGATCTTTACTTTCTGTTCTTATGTTTTATAACTTATACATACTTATAAAATTGTAAATAAAATTGCAATTGCCCATATAATCATTTCCATGAACACTGATTTTCTGAGTGATTGGGGTGATAAAAGCTTGTCAGTCTTGTTATCAATACTTATCAGGCAGTGGGGAAACCAGTAAGCCCATCCGCCCAGGCAATGCCTAACTGCTGGTGTATTGGTCAAAGGCACCCTTAGGACGATCCTGCTGCAGTTTTGCTCCTACCCCCATATCCTATCTGTCAAGAACTGTGAAGAGTCTGAGATTTTTTACCCCACATGCACAGTCTCGGCTGCCACAGTTTCATGTCTGATGGTAAAGACGTGAGACTCTGGGTTCGAGACAAAGGACTCTCTTCCTGCTGGCACAACAGGCAGCATGAATTTTCATGTTCACATCAATCGTCTAATCTCCTAAGTCTGGCTGGCGTGATGAATGAGGGTAGCCTGGGGGCCTGTTACACATGGAGTGGGTTTGCAACGCAGCTGAAGAGTTCCAAGCTGCAGACCTGCCCAATCTTTGCCCCTGAGAGAGATGCTATACTGGACAGCACACAGATCTGTCCTCAGCTCTGGGGAGAGGCCCTGTGGCCATCTCCCAAGGCTATTCCCTATGCAAACATCCTTGAAAAGATAGTCCAGACCAAGAACAAGAGCTGTCGGTGTCTTGGCTAGCAAGTCACAAGGAACACGAGAGATCCACAGAGAATTCTCTCCCAAAGCGCTTTCGCTGCCGGCGTCATGAGACCACAGTCATGTGTCAGCAACACCCTGGTATGGCCAGGCAGTCTTACTGAGTGAATCAATTTGTAGTAATTAAGTTCTTAATTACTTAAGTTCAGTAATTAAGTTCTAACTATGATGCCCAAATCACAGAAGCCGGGAAAGGCTACCAAGTCTACTGGCCCCAGAGACGAACCACTAGCCCACTAAAAATGAGAGTAGACTTTGCTCTTACTACTCAGAAGAGACAAGATATCCCTGAAGGGTTTGTTCCTACTCTTCCCCCCTCCCCGGCCTTGACCTGCCCCCACTACTCCCCAGAATGCATACAAATTACCTACCTTTCTGGATCTTACTCCTTTCTGGATCTTTAACAATTTATGAAGTAAGCAAAATCTGTCTCTCCACTATTTTATTTCTGTCCTCATCATTCCTTCTGCCCTTATTAATGTGCTTACCCCATCCCACAATCTTGTACCCACACTAATCGGGTACATCCATAATGACTGAAGAGTTTCCCCTGCCTACCCAGCCCCAGCCCTCCTCTCTTAACCGATGGATTCATTTTTTTTTTTT
>NW_023245009.1:0-1802 GCF_002007445.2 Ailuropoda melanoleuca
ACGCCGGGATCACGCCCTGAGCCGAAGGCAGACGCTTAACCGCTGTGCCACCCAGGTGCCCCTGCATTTATTTTTTTCAATATTTTTTATTATTTTATGTTAGTCACCAGACAGTACAAAACAGCATAGAGACCTAGTAACAAAAATATCCATTGTGAATGAGATAGCTAAAAAGGCAAGTTCTTCTCCAAGCAGTGAGTAGGATGAAGGCCAGGAATTACTGCTTCTCTTCTCCAAGATGCAGACTATTGGAAATCAATCTTTCTAATTCAACAGAAAGATTTACTCCTCACATTTTTGAGGTCTCACCATATAAGATTTATTTTTTTTCCATCCTTAGTTTTATTATGCTTTCTGCAATCTCTCTCTTCTCTACATTTACTATCAAAACCTTATTGCTATGCAGAAAAAAAGGCTATATGCTATACAAGAATAATTGTAGAGAAATTATATTGGATTAGAATATGAATCCTTTAATTTTAATCTTTTTGAGCTACCCATATTTAACCAAAAGCTGATAGGAATCTAAACTCTATACTTTTCCTAAAGCCACAGGGCCTTCCCCCTGAGTAGCAATGCCAGCATCAGCTGGAGCTTGTGTGAATGCAGAATCCCTCCCTACCGCAGACATACTGGATGGGAGTTGGCATTTTAACTAGAGGATTCATGGGCACATTAATGTTTGTGAAACCCTGTAAAGAAGGTTAGCAGAAGATGATGGGAAATCAGTGCATCTATCAGGAAATTTTAAACATGATACCACAATGTCCATAGCTCTAAAAAAAGATGGAAGAAGAGGAAGATGAAGAGGAAGGGGAGGAGAGGGTGAAGAGGAGAAGGTGGAAGAAGAAGGAAGAAGAGGGAGGAGAGGGGGACAAAGGGTGGGGAGAGAAAGAGTAGGAGGAGGAGGGGGAGGAGAGAGGTGGCAACAGCTTTTTCAAATTATGTCCGAAAAGTCCTCTTTTCTAAATCTGCCCTACTTGAACCAAATCTCTAATACCAAATTTACATTGTTACCCTTTCTACATTTGGAGCACGCAGAGAGCAGAAGGAACTTCTTTGACCTCAAGTTTCTTGCTTTGATAAAGCATCTTACACACGCCTCCTGCCTAGAAACAGCAATATGTGGCAGGTGGCGTAACCATAACTCTAAACTTTGCATTTAAATAACCAAGTCTCAGTATCTACAGGGTGAGACTTTTACAGCATTTCAGAATGAGCTTGGAGGGTCCCACAGATTAAGCAGCAGTCAGTGTCGGTTTGATGCCATTTCACATGAAGATTTCTAGAGATATGGCAGAGCAGCAGTCAAATCTTGTTTCATTTATGCATTTTCCTCTCTCTTTTCTATGATAGGTTGTTTGACACCAATGCCAGTGTAAAACACGGGGAATATTCTCCTGCCTGCTTGCTCAGCATGTACTCCCACATCAGACAATATTCTGATGGTTTACAAAAGCACATTAAAACTAGAGGAACCATGACCTTTATTGACTTTGTTTCCACTTTCTTCACAAGGATTGCTGCTTCCGGAAAGTTTGAGGTTTATATATTTTTTTTACTTAAATTATAATTAACTGGCAATTTCCAGTTAAAATCTCTATTAGGAGTTACAGATAATTGCGGAGTATTGGGGTATCTGAGGAAATGCAGTTAACCAAATAAGATCCTCAAAAAATGCAGAATAATTCTATAAAAAGTGAGGTTGGTGGGGCGCCTGGGTGGCACAGAGGTTAAGCCTCTGCCTTCAGCTCAGGGCGTGATCCCGGCGTTATGGGATCGAGCCCCACATCAGGCTCCTC
>NW_023245010.1:0-1802 GCF_002007445.2 Ailuropoda melanoleuca
TTGTGAACAGTTGCTCAATACAATGGACAGGGCATAAAGGGACATTCAGCTCCTTCCTTCCATCTTTTGAGGAAATGCTGGCTTTGTCATAAGCTGTTCTTTTTACAACTACTATAGTTGTTCATAGCTATTTCCCTTGCAACAAAACCTGTTTTAGCTCTTCAGGGCCATTCCAAATGTTTTAAAATTTAATCAGATCTTAAACCAATTTCTCCAGTGTTCTAGGAAGATAACAGGTGAAGACATTTCATGCAGACCGTAGCTCGGTAGCATCAGTACATCTCAAAGAAGCACAGCAAGAGACAGTGTGCTTGGGCATGCAGGTGTGATTCTGTGTGTTTTTGATCCTGGAGAGCTTGAAGCAAGAGCAATTTCCTTGTTGTTCTTGGCAATTTAAATTATACTTTGTGAATGCAATACTGTTGGCAGGCCAGGATGCTAATTACTTGGAGCATCTGATCAGGCTGCCAGAGGCCAAGGTCAGCTAGTCCTCCAGTCTCCTGTCTTCAGTCTTCCCTAAGCCTGAGCTCTCCATGCTTCTACGACCTGTTCTTGTGACAGCATGCTCCCAATTTCACACTCAACTTTTAGTCAGGATCTGAAGAGCCAAATGTGGTATAGACTTTGCTAGTTGAACAAAAGGCAAAGAAAATATGACACCTATAATTATATATCACTTGCTATTGACAGGAAATTCTGCGATGACCTTTTGCAAGGTAGAGTAAGAGATTTTCGGCCATTCTAGTTGACAAGAGTCACAGATAGAAATCCTGAACAGGCTCAGGTAAATGAATGCAGTAGTCCAGGTGGGGACTGTAATAAGTGGAGAATACATGCCCAATCTAAAGAGAGGACCACAACTTCATTCCAATAGACTATTACAGGGAAAGCCCAGGGAAGCTGAATCCTCTGGTTTTCTAAGAAAAGCTAGAAATATGGGCTTTAATGTGAAAGCCCCTCAAGTTTTAATTATTTGCCACTATATAAAAAAAATTTTTTTTTAATGTGTGGGGACCGAAACAGAGCATGTTTGTGACCACATTCAACCTGTTTGGGTCACCAGTTTGGGATCTGTGGCGTAGAGTCTGTTCTAATTGCAAAAATCTGCAACTAAGGAAAAAGCTTCATATTTCTGAGAAGGATGGATGAAATCTAAGGATAAATCCTAGCAGTGTCCTTAAAATTTGACACTTTTATTTTTATTTATTTATTTTTTTGTGTGAGAGAGAGCAAGCAAGTGGGGGCAAGGAGGAGGGGCAGAGGGAGAAGAAGAGAGAGAATCTTAAGCAGGCTCCATGCCCAGCATAGAGTCCAACACAGGGCTTGATCTCACAACCCGAGATGGTGACTTGAGCTGAAATCAAGAGTCAGATGCTCAACTGACTGAGCCACCCAGGGGCCCCTACAGTCTGACACTTTTGGAAGAGGCTTTCATAAACAAAACCTTCCATTCTTCTTCTCCCTGCCATGTGTGAGGAGAAGTGAAAATAGCAGGTCTACAAGTCTGCTAGGGCTGCTGTAGCAAAGTGGCTTGAACAACAGAAATTCACTTTCTCACAATTCTGGAGGCTAGCAGTTTGAGATCAAAGTGTTGGCAGGGTTGGTTTCTTCTGCAGCCTCTCCTTGGTTTGCGGGTGACCATCCCCTCTCTGTGTCTTCACAGACCTGTTTGTACCCTACTTTTCTCTCTCTCTCTCTCTTTTTAAGATTTTATTTACTGATTTGACAGAGAGAGCGAGAGAGCACAAGCAGGGGGAACAGCAGAGGGAGAGGGAGAAGCAGGCTCCCTGCCGAGCAGGGAG
>NW_023245011.1:0-1802 GCF_002007445.2 Ailuropoda melanoleuca
GGGGGGGGATTTTTGTTTTTTAACAAAAATTAAAATGCAAACAGCTGGTAAACAATGAAAATATGTTTGACCAGACTCATGATTAAAGAAGCATTAGAAAAAGAACCATAAAAGAAGGTTTTTAGAAACATGAATAGATTCAGTATGTAATAATACATTTGATAAGTGAGAATATTATAAGTAAAATAAGTGAATATCCACTAACCCATTTTAAATAGGAATTACAAATGAAAGCAAATTAGATGTTTTGCTAACCTTACAAAAAATTATTGGAACTAATTGGACTCAACTAACCAGTTGAAATATATTAAAGTAGAAAAGTAATTCCAAGTATTACTATACTATACAAATTTAAATTATTGGTCAAATTAGATAATTTGCTTGGAATTCAATTTCACCTCAACTTTGAAAATCAAGCTAGAATTCTGGGCAGATTACATTAAACTCAATTCAAGAACAGTATGTGGGATGATTGTGCTTTTCATAGTCAATGAGATAAGAAAATCTAAAAATTACTAAGGAGGAAATGAAAATATTTTGGGCTGTCATATGTGGCACAAATGCCTGAGTCAATTTATATTGCCACACAGATTTATTTGTAGCATGTCAGTGTCAAGCAGCTATTATTACCATCACAGATTTAACACCCTTATTTGATTTTTAAATTTTTTAATTTATTTAGAAGCAGAAAAAATCTTAAGTTCATTGTTTAGTTTATTCTCCCATAAGTGTTTTCTTAAAAATTACTGATGATCTCAAAATTTATTTGAACATAATGTTGATGACATCTTAGAAATGACAATTCAGTCAGTAGATTCTAAATTTAGTAATACTACTAAGTGAAAAAAAATATTTCACATGAAAGAATTCTCAGGGGAAAAAAATGTGATTTTCCCAACTATTTTTTTTGGAAAGATGTGACTAGTTACCTGAGTCATCCGTGGGAGTGATGCTTCATTTGTGTATGAAAATAATCTCATTTTCATGTTTGAGTTCCCTTTATTTTAATCACCAATAATATGATTATATCTTTATTAATTTTGATCAACTTTTTACCCTAAGTGAAAACCTGAGGTATCTATAGTTTCTTCCTTTACTTAAAGGAAGGATTTATTTCACTTAAAGGATTTTATATTCTAAAGTTTTAATAATAAGAAAAAACTAGAAAAGCAAATTAGGAATCATATTTGCAGGAAGTATGACTAAGATTTATATTCTTAATATACAAATACCTCATATATCAATCAGAAGAATGCTAGTAGCCTAGCAGAAAACTAGAAAAAAGGTAAAAACAAAATTAACAAAAGAAAAAATAGAAAAGATCAATAAAAATATAGTGAATGAGTAAATGTTTTATATAGCAGTAAAGAGATACAAAGTGTTCATCTATTTAACTGATAAAATAATGAAACCTAATTTTGTCCAGAGTACAGTAATATTGGCAATTGCATTCATATATTGTTGGTGTAAGTGTAAATTGGTGCAAACTTTCTGGAAAACACTTTGGCAATAGGAATATAGGCCTTAAAAAAGCTTTATAATCATTGACTTGATAATCTCACTTTTAGAAATTAAATGAATAATCAAAAATAGTTAAAATATATATACATGTATACAATATTTTTAAAGTCTTGAAATAATAAGGAATAAGTAAGTTATTTTGTTATGTTGGGATACCATGCCACTTTAATTTTTTTTTAAAGATTTTATTTATTTATTTGACAGAGACAGATAGCCAGCGAGAGAGGGAACACAAGCAGGGGGAGTGGGAGAGGAAGCAGCAGGCTCCCAGCAGAGGAGCC
>NW_023245012.1:0-1802 GCF_002007445.2 Ailuropoda melanoleuca
CCGGGGGGGGGGGGGGGGGTAGGGCTAAAATTTCCCATTTCAGACTCAACCAAGACAATTCTATTATTCATTTTATATAGATTTCCCATAAGATTTTATTTGTAAGAGACACAGACATATAAATAATAAATAACAAGACAGGAAGAGGGAGCGTTTGGAAACCACTTTCTCACACCGTACCTTTGACAAAGCCCATCCATTCACCCAGTCTTCAGCAGTTGGTGAGACACTCCTACATTGTACGTAATTAAAGCACTTGTCAGAGTGCAGGAAGCACCCTAGTCACCAGACCTTGAACAGAGAAGAGCAAACAAAGGTCCTATGGCCTACTGACTCCCCTGAATCCAGAAACGGGAATGAGTAGGAAGAGGAGCAGCAGGAAGGAGAACAGGGTCAGGATCCAACGTGGCAGGCAGGCCAGGAGCAGGGCCCGGGGGTGAAGCAATGACAGTATTTAGAGGGTGTGAGCAAAGTTGTTTGCATAATATATACACATGGTGGGGAAAAGTCTACACAGAAAATATATTTAATTACTTTCATATAATGCATTTATAATTATTTTCATACAACTCATTATGTTACCAAACTGTACACCTGCCCCAAGCACGGCTGGATAACCCAAAGTCATTCCTTTGGAAAGAGAAGAACCAACACCGCATTTTATTCTCTCTCTTCCTGGGTTGGGCCTATCAAGGCCAGACCAGAGTGTGGGGTACAGGAATGGCCATCCTTCAAGTCCAAGGGGTCAGGGGCTTGGCCTGGCTCCTCCAGTCATCACAGGAGGGGTGTCTCTGCTTGGAAAGCTGGCACCAGCACCCAGAACACAGGAGTCCAGAGAGACAGACAGGCACTGCTGGCCACCATCTGGCTGTGCGAGGGATGCCCACGGTGAGGCAGCTGCTGCTCAGCACAGACGGACCTATCCAGAACGGAGACCTGGAGCTGTGGGACGACAGCACTAGGAGGAAAAGGAAAAAACAGAGTCTCAGAGCACAGCAGGAGCCACTGGATACTCCAAGGCCTCCAAAGGCCCACACAGCTTCTTTTCATCTCTTTTTTTAAGGATGGGAATGGAACTTAGTATGTTAATGGGCTTCCTGTGTCTTTGTCCCTCAATACTACTGCTACAAAAAATCCAAGTAATACAGGTGCTAAGACCAGCACATCGAACAACTCTCCCCCAGCGACGTGGTTCTTGGTTCAAAGATTATTAAAACTCTAGGTGTAAGAAGGCCCAACTCAGATTTGCTTATCATTAGCCTTTGGGCCATCTCAGGCAGGGACCCTCCTCACTGACCACACATAGAGGCACACCCAAGCCATGAGGTGTCCTCCCTGAGATCTGGCTCTCTCCCCTATCCCAGCTCAGATCCACTGTGAACACCGTGCCGACCTCCAAGTCAGGACAGTATGAGCTGAGCGGCCCATGATCTCAGGCCCACCTGGACCTTTCAGCTCAGCTCAGGTGTAAAGTGCCCAACTCCAGGCCACCCTGAAAGGAAATGGCCCAGCCTGAAAAAGTACTGAACAGGTCAATTTCTTCCTCCACCACTGAAGGAAGATTGAAGAGCCACCCTCTGTCAGGTACCATGGAACAAGGACACAGCAGGATCTGTCCCTGTTCTCCAGGTCCTATTTGGCTGCCAGCTTCCCTCCATCTAAAAATGCCAATCCCAGGAGCACCAGGGTGGCTTGGTTGGTTGAGTGTCTGACTCTTGATTTTGGCTCAGGTCATGGGATCAAGCCCTGAGTCCGGCTCCACGCTCAGCATGGAGTCTGCTTCAGATTCTCTCTCTCTCTCT
>NW_023245013.1:0-1802 GCF_002007445.2 Ailuropoda melanoleuca
TTTTTTTTTTTAATCATGAATGGATGTTGTACTTTGTCAAATGCTTTTTTCTGATGTATTAAAATGATCATGTGCTTCTTATCCTCTCTTATTGATGTGATGTATCACACTGATTGATTAGCGAATACTGAACCACCCTTGCAGCCCAGAAATAAATCTCACTTGATTGTGGTGAATGATTATTTGATGTATTGTTGGATTTGGTTGCTAGCATTTTGCTGAGGATTTTTTCATCTATGTTCATCAGAGATACTGGCCTGTAGTTCTCTTTTTTAGTGGAGTCTTTATCTGGTTTTGGTACCAGGGTAATGCTGGCCTCACAGAATGAATTTGGAGCTATTCCTTCCTTTTCTATTTTTTGAAATAGTTTGAGAATAGGTGTTAACTCTTCCTTAAATGTCTGGTAGAATTCAACTGTGAAACCATCTGGGCCTGGACTTTTGTTTATTGTGAGTTTTTTGATTACTGACTCAATTTCTTTCCTGGTTATCAGTCTATTCAAATTTTCTATTTTTTCCTGCTTCAGGTTTGGCTGGTTATATGTTTCTAAGAATTTACTCATTTCTTCTAAGTTGTCCATTTTGTTGGCATATAGTTCTTCATAATATTCTCTTACAATTGTGTTGCTCGGCGGTGGTTGGTAGTTCTCCCTCTCATTTGCAGTTTTATTTATTTGAGTCCTTTCTCTTTTTTTCTTAGTAAGTCTAAGATTTATCAATTTTATTGATTTTTTTCAAAGAACCACCTCCTGGTTTCACTGATGTGTTCTATTGTGTTTTTATTTTCTATGTCCTTTGTTTCTGTTCTAATCTTTATTATTTCCTTCCTTCTGCTAGCTTTAGGTTTTGTTTGTTGTTCTTTTGCTAGCTCCTTTAGGTGTAAGATTAGGTTATTTGAGATTTTCCTTGCTTCTTGAGGTAGGACTATATTGCTATAAACTTCCTTCTTAGAACTGCTCTTGCAGTCCCAGTGGTTTTGGACTATTGTATTTTCATTTCCTTTTATTTCCATGTACTTTTTAATTTCTTTTTTGATTTCCTGGTTGAACCATTCATTGTTTAGTAGCATGTTATTTAACCTCCGTGTGTTTGTGGTCTTTCCAGATTTTTCCTTATGGTTCTCTTCTAGTTTCATAGCATTGTGATCAGAAAAGATTCATGGTATGACTTCGATCTTCCTCAATTTGTTGAGGCTTCTTTTGTGGCCTAATACAGGATCTATTCTGGAGAATATTTCATGTGCACTTGCAAAGAATGTGTACTCTGTTGTTTCAGGATGGAATGTTCTGAATATATCTGTTAAACCCGTCCGTTCCAGTGTGTTATTCAAAGCCATTGTTTCCTTGATTTTCTGTTTAGATGATCTGTCCCTTGGTGTCCCTTGATGTAAGTGGGGTGTTAAAGTCCCCTACTATTATTATATCATTATCAATTAGTTCCTTTATGTTTGTTATTAACTTCTTATATATTTGGGTGCTCCCATGTTGGTGCATAAATATTTACAATTGTTATGTCTTCTTGCTGGATTGCCCCCTTTATGATTATATAGTGTCCTTTGTCTCTTGTTACACTCTTTGTTTCCAAGTCTATTTTTTTCCAATATAAGTATTGCTACTCCAGCTTTCTTTTGACACCGTTTGTACGATAGAAGTTTCTCCATCCCCTCACTTTCAATCTGCAGGTGACATTAGGTCTAAAATGAGTCTCTTGTAGGCAGTTATAAATGGGTCTTTTTAAATTTTTTTATTTTTATTTTTTTAAAAAGATTTTATTTCTTTATTCGACAGAGACAGAGACAGCCAG
>NW_023245014.1:0-1802 GCF_002007445.2 Ailuropoda melanoleuca
TCCCCCTGCTTGTGTTCCCTCTCTCGCTGGCTGTCTCTATCTCTGTCAAATAAATAATAAAAAAAATCTTAAAAAAAAAAAAAAATTAATTTATTCCTAAATATTTTATTCTTTTTGATACTGTTGTAAATAGAATTTTCTTAACTTTATTTCGCATTTGTTGCAATATAGAGAAATACAACTGATTTTTGTATGTACATTTAATTTTAAGGCTCATTGAGCTAGACTAAAGAAAAGCAAAATGAAAGTTTACATGTAACATACTTTGACATTCAAACCATTCTGCTTTGAGGTTACTATTTCTAGAAAATTTAGTTTACAGATGTTAGTTATAAACATCTTTACCACCACCTCTTCTATACCTGAATGAACGTGGATATCAGGGGTCTGTCTAGCCGACTACCTCCAGTTTGTTGCCCAATAGATTGCTGTGTAATTTCTTTTTGTAATTTTAGGCTCCCAATATATTAATGAATTATGTCACCTTTTCATATGGGATTGTGAGAACAGATATACTTCTTTTCCAGTCAAGGAAAGATTTATATTCTATGAAGAAGACATATGGGAACAAAACCCAGTATGTGTCTTTTTTTGTGTGTTATTTTTTGTTATGGTTCAGTGTAGTCATCACAACAGCAAAACCCCATCGTCTTGCATATATAGACAGGAATAGTTGAAGTCTGCTTACTTTAAAAACAAATTATATCACTAGTCAAGGGCTCTGGTTAAATCATTGATTAACTTCCGAATCCCTTAGTTAAAAAAGAGAACTGATAAATCACTCCTGGCACATACTATAAGCCATATCTATAATATCCAGAAGCTGAGTTTTTCCAATTTAAAAATAAACTAATGTTGGTAGGGCTGGAAAAAGGTGCTTCTGACATCCTAAGGAAAGCCTAGTTGTAGGTAAGCCCACCATCTCTAGACACCTTGCCACATTTTCATCTTTGCTTTTTTCTTTAACAGATAACCCCTGTGACCTCATTTTTTAGGCTCTCTCTGATTCCCTTATTCCTGATCCAGTTATAGGCACGCAGGGATTCCCAGAAGTGAAAAAAAAAAAAAGATGCTTTATTGCATTCTTAACAAGATTTATTATGAGAAGTAATTCTCTGTTGGAGGAAAGGAGGTTATGTTGTTTATGCTTGGTTTGTTTATTTTTTACTCTAGATTAACCACAAATACCCAGAAAGACGACTACTTGTGGCAGAATCCTGTGGAGCATTGGCACCTTACCTTCCTGTAAGAATTGTCATTTTTTCTTAAAAACTTTTTTTTCCTTTATAATAATAGAGAAACCTTTTTTCAAGTGACTTATACATTTTAATTCAAATTCTCCCAGGGCATGCTATCCTAATTAAGGAAGAAGATGGGCCAAAAAGATAAGGCTCACATTGATATAATATGGCATTGCAAACAGATAGGTATATTAACCATTTTGCAGGAGCCTTAAATATATTAAATTATCACCAGTTCTCAAAGATTGTGGTTCGAGGACCCTGGGAGTCTTTGAGATACTTTCAAAGAGGTCCATGAGGTGAAAATTATTTTCATAATATTAAAACATTTTTCTTCTTTTTCTCTGTGTTTACATTTACATTATTGGTGCAAAAGCTATAATGGGCAGCAATGCCAGTGCATTAGCACTGATCAAGGCAGCGACCCCCAAATATACTGATAATGATGTATTCTTCACTGCCATGGTTTCACTTAAAAATAAGCTTGATCGGGGCGCCTGGGTGGCACAGCGGTTAAGCGTCTGCCTTCGGCTCAGGGAGTGATCCTGGCATTATGGGATC
>NW_023245015.1:0-1901 GCF_002007445.2 Ailuropoda melanoleuca
GGCCTGCCTGCAGGTACTCAGAAAATCCTGTTTGGGTAGAGTCTCTGTGTCCCTTGCGAGGGGGGATGGGGTGGGGCACCCTGTGAGCCGGTATTTCCTGGCTTTTGTTCTCTGGCGGCTTTCCCTGGCAGTTTGCTATGCCTCTTCTGAGAGAGCAGCAGCGGCTGATATTCAGCCTCTGTCTCAGAACAGAGGGATCGCGGATCGTTCTCCACTGATGTTCTGGCCACTTTAACTCTGTTTCTGTTGGTGCTGCTCAACCCTGCAGNTCTGTTTCTGTTGGTGCTGCTCAACCCTGCAGCATCCCGGGCTGTGCGCCCCACACCCGGCGTCCCAGCCCTCACTTCCAGGGCCGGCACGTCTCTGTCCTTTGTGTTTCCAACCCCGCCCGCCGCCAGCCGCCCCGCGCGGGCTCCTGGAGCTCCCCGACTCAGTCTGGTGTCTCACGGGTGCTGACCGCGAGTCCGCCTGCTCCCCCGTGCAGGTGGCCCTCCAGCCGCCAGCCGCCCCGCGGACGCTCCCAGAGCTCCCGGTCTCAGCCTCGTTCCAGTGAGCACACCGGAGCTCCGGAGCTCCGTGAGATGCTTGGTGGTGCACGCTCCCAGCTCACGGATTCAGTCTGCCATTTCCCAGAGTGCGGGTCCGCGGTCTGCCCGCTCCCCGGTGCAGGTGGCCCGCCAGCCGCCCTGCACGCGCGCTCCTGGAGCTCACGTTCTAAGTCTGTTGTCTCGCGGGTGCCGTCCGCGAGTCCGCCTGCTCCCACATGCAGGTGGCCCGCCAACCGCCAGCCGCCCCCCGTGCGCTCCCGGAGCTCCCTTCTCAGCTTGCTGTCTCAAGCGTGCGGGTCCGCGGTCTATCCGCTCCCCCTTGCAGGTGGCTACCGCTTCCCGGCGCCCTGACACGGCGGCTCCCTCCCCCTTCTGTTTAGCTTCCGATATCTGTGCGCGGTTTCACGGCTCCCCGCTTCGTACCTCGATACTCAGCGCTGGAGATGTTCATTTGTAGAGATCCAGATGTATCTTCCTGCGTCTCAGGCTGATTCCGTGGATATTCCTGCTGGTCTGGTACCTATCCAGCTCAACTCAGGGGACCGGCTGAAAAAGGGGTCCCCTACTCCTCCACCATCTTAACCTCCTTGATTAAGCACCATGATTTCTGTTCTTGATTAAGCACCATGTCCTTGATTAAGCACCATGATTTCTGTTCCATTTTCCATAAGGCTGTTGTGACTTCAAGGGCTTTATCCTCACACTTTGTTTCTCGGTTCTAAGTGCTGGAAACATCACAAGCCCATACACCCAATATGGAATCAGGGTCTAGGTAAAAGGCTGAAGAGAGTTGGAGGTGTTTCCTAGATGCTCCGCTTTTTAACAATAAGAAGGGCACTGAGTCTTCGAAAATCCTGAACATTTTCATTCATGCTCCCTTACTCATGGGAGATGATGTTCGTTATTATTTCCCTCGATTGTGTGGTGTCTCAGAGACCACTATGTGGCACTCTCGTCAGGCTTCCGCGACCACTTTCCCTCATGTTACCCTATTCTCGAAGTGTGATGATAGTGCTAAGATGGTCCCTGGACGGTGTTGTTTCTGACGGACATGTTTTTGGCCTTTTCGATCCATTGTCACCAGCAGTTATGACAGGATATCCCGAGGAAGCAAACTTCGTACAAAGCGTCTGTAGGAAATTATTTTTCTCAGTGCTATGTTGTTCGTGTTTCACTCACGGTGCCAAAGCACCTTGATTCCTTTTCCACCTTCCATAAGGCCGATGTAACTTCAAGGCCTATATTCTCACAATTTTTTTCTCTGTTCTAAGTGCTGGATCCTTCCGAGGCCCATACACCCAATGCGGATTCAGGGTCCCCAGTGAAAAGGCTGATGTTAGCTGGAGGTGTTTT
>NW_023245016.1:0-1803 GCF_002007445.2 Ailuropoda melanoleuca
GAACGCCGGGATCACGCCCTGAGCCGAAGGCAGACGCTTAACCGCTGTGCCACCCAGGCGCCCCTAGAATAGACATTTTAACAGTATTTGTTCGTTGAATCCGTGAGCATGGAATGTCTTTCCTTATCTTGGTGTCATCTTAAGTTTCTCTCGAGTGTTTTATAGGTTTCAAAGTACAGGTTTTTCACCACTTTGATTAGGTTTATTTCTAGGTAACTTATTATATTTGGTACAGTTGTAAATGGGATTATTTTCTTAATTTCTCTTTCTGCTGTTTCATTATTGGTGTATAGAAATGCAACAGATTTTTGTACATTGATTTTTATATCCTGTGACTTTACTGAATTTGTTTATCACTTCTAGCAGTTTTTGGTGGAGTATTTCAGGTTTTCTATATGCAGTATCATGTCTTCTACAAATAGTGAACGTTTTACTTCTCCCTTACCAGTTTGGATACCTTTTATTTCTTTTTGTTGTCTGATTGCTGTGGCTAGGACTTCCAGTACTATGTCGAATAAAAGTGTGAGAGTGGACATCCTTGTCTTGTTCCTGACCTTTGCGGAAAAGCTCTGGTTTTTTCCCATTGTGTATGATGTTAGCTGGGGGGTTTTCACATATGGCCTTTACTGTGTTGAGGTATGTACCTAATTTGTTGAGAGTTTTTTCATGAATGGATGTTTATTTTGTCAAATATTTTTTCTGCATCTATTGAAAAGATCATCTAATTCTTATCCTTTCTTCTATTAATGTGATGTATCATATTGATTGATTTGTAAATATCAAACCATTCTTGCGACCCAGGAATAAATCTCACTTGATCGCAGTAAATTATTTTTTTTAATGTATCGTTGGATTCAGTTTGCTAGTATTTTGTAGAGGACTTTTACATCTATGTTCATCAGAGATATCAGCCTGTAGTTCTCTTTTTTAGTGGTGTTTTTATCTGCTTTTGATAGTAGGATAATGGTGGCCTCAAAGAATGAATTTGGAAGTTTTTCTTCCTATTTTAAATTTTGCAATAGTTTGAGAAGAATACGTATTAATTCTTCTTTAAATTCACAGGTAGAATTCACCGGTGAAGCCATCTGGTCTTGGACTTTTTTTGTTGGGAGTTTTTTGATTACTAATTCAAATTCTTGCTGGTTATCATTCTGTTCAGATTTTATATTTCTTCCTGTTGGAATTTTGGTAGTTTATATGTTTCTAGGAATTTATATATTTCTTCCACATTGTCCACTTTGTTGGCATGTAGTTATTCATAATATTCTCTTATAATTTTATTTCTGTGGTGTTGTGTTATTTCTCCTCTCTCATTTGTGATTTTATTTGAATTCTTTCTGTCTTGGTAGTCTGGCTAGAGGTTTATCAATTTTATTTATTTTATTTTAAATATTTTACATATTATTTTATTAGGGCATTTCTGCTCTAATCCTCATTATTTCCTTCCTTCTGCTGGTTTTCCATTTTGATTGTTGTTCTTTGTCTACCTCATTTAGGTATAAGGTTAGGTTGGTTGAGATTTTTCTTGTTTCTTGTAGTAGGCCTATATTGCTATGAACTTCCCTCTTAGAACTGTTTTTGCTGCATCCCAAAGGTGTTGGACTGTCATTTTCATTTTCATTTGTTTCCATGTACTTTTTTATTTCTTCTCTTATTTCCTAGTTGACCCATTTATTGTTTCGTACTATGTTATTTAACCTCCATGTATCTGTTCTTTCCACATTTTTTCTTGTGGTTGACTTTTAGTTTCATAGCAATGTGGTCAGAAAAGAAGTATGGTATGACTCTGATCATCTTGAATTC
>NW_023245017.1:0-176 GCF_002007445.2 Ailuropoda melanoleuca
TCAAATGCTTTTTCTGCATCAATTGAGAAGATCATATGGTTCCTGAGTCTTTTCTTGTTGATATGATGTATTACACTGATGGATTTGTGAATGTTGAACCACGCTTGCATCCCAGGTATGAATCCCACTTGGTCATGATGGATAATCCTTTTAATGTACTGTTGGATTCTATTAGC
>NW_023245017.1:510-787 GCF_002007445.2 Ailuropoda melanoleuca
AGTCTTGGTAGTTTATAGGTTTCCAGGAAGGCCTCCATCTCTTCCAGATTGCTTAGTTTTTTGGCATATAGCTGTTGATAAAAATTTTTAATAATCCTTCCAATTTCAATGTTATTGGTCGTGACCTCTCCTTTTTCATTCATAATTTTAATAATTTCATTCCTTTCTCTTTGCTTTTGCGTAAGTCTTGCCAGTGGTCTGCCAATTTTATGGATTCTCTCAAAGAACCAGCTTCTAGTCCTGTTGATTTGCTCTACTGTACTTCTGTTTTCTAATT
>NW_023245017.1:962-1054 GCF_002007445.2 Ailuropoda melanoleuca
TATCTCATAGGTTTTGGACCGTTGTGTTTTCATTCTCGTTGGTCTCCATAAATTGTTTGAATTGCTTTTTGATTTCCTGGTTTATCGAGTCA
>NW_023245018.1:0-1803 GCF_002007445.2 Ailuropoda melanoleuca
GTCAGCCCAAGGGGAGCAGTGCCGGATAGTGTCCTCTTCATCTCAAGCTAGTGGGAGTCCACTGTGAGAACACTACGTGTGTCCCCTGGAGCATAAGGTCATGATGAACTGGTTTCTGACCCTTGCCCCCAAATAATTCCGCACTCACGAGGCTGACTGCAGTCTGCCCTGCGCCTCATTTCCACTGACAGAGGGGATGAGGAAGTGTGGGTGCTCCCCGAAGACCAGACGTGGTGCGCGTAGGACAGAGGCAGCCTCGAGCATGTCTGCCTGTGAAGCAATGGGGATCTATCAACAAGGAGCAAATGTGGAAAGCACACCCAGGCAGAGGAAGATGTTAAAAATGGCCCATGCAAGTGGCACTCCGCACATTGTAGAAGTGGCAACTGGAGGTTCCTAGTGGCTGAACCTTGAGGAAAGTGCTCCATGGGAAAAGAAACGTCAGCTTGAAGGATTTCCCAAGTCCAAAGCACATCCATCCTTACTTTTTAACTGCAAATACCCAGATAAGCAATACCTCTCCTGACCTCCTCATCCTTACCTCCCCTTCCCTACCTCCTGCCTGGGCCAGGAGTGGAGGCATTTGGGGGAGCAGAGGAAAAGCCAGCCAGCCCCCTCCTTTCCCTCTGCCGCACCTGCCAGACTCAGGGAGAAGCTTTGCGCTAAATCCAGAGTTTTGACTGATATGCAGGACTGAACATTTTAAATGTTGTGAATAAAAGTGACCAGAGACTTAAAAGGTTATTATGTAAACTACCTAAAATTTTAGCTACGGAGAAGGAAAAAAATCATAGCAGAGGCCTGAAGGGCCACGGAGGGGAAAGAAACAAGTTGCTTGCTGCTTGCTTTCTTTGGTGGCCTGCTTCTTCACTACTAGGCGCAGATGAGTTATCTAGTGGACAAGACATTGCCACACTGCTGAGCACAACAAGTTGCAGCAATCCACACACCTAGTGGCAACTCGTGAGAATGCTTCTTTCTCTGAACCTTTGCCAAGGCTACTTATCTCCATTACCGCAACCGCACCCAAAAAATTCTGTTGTGTTAATTTGCTGCCCTGGGCTCATGGATAAGATCAAGTTCACCACGAAAGAACAGCATTTGGAAGCTGGACTGGATGTTAGAAATTATGAAACCGAGAGACACAGAGGGCATCTTGAAGCCTCAAAGTGAACCGTCACTACCATGTATTTAGTAGAAGAGTTCTCTGATCTGTGCCATTCGCTAGACTCAAAATTCTTCCTGAAAATTCACCTTTTAAAAGGAAAGATAATCTGCTATGACCCTAAAATTTCTGGCAATATAATCCCATCATATCAAGATCACTGATTATATTTACTTGTTTCCGCAGGATGCATCTCAAATATTTGGTGCTTTTATGTGCACTAACATCTAGATATATTTAATGAAATCTCACTGACTTCTTCTCATTTTGGCTTCTTTCCGTATTTTAAAAACCTCAAATTGCTTACTTTGCGCATCAAGGTAGGAGTGTTTGTGGTTGGACAGATGACAAGTGTGAGAGCAAAATGGTCCCCAAAGTACACAGCTTGGTATAAAAGCCAGCTGCATGAAAAGCTGCCATTACATACATATTTTCTGAAAAATATTTCCAGCTTCGTGAGTTTTATGACTTCATGATGCATAATTTCAAAGCCATTCACCTGTGCCTAGAAGGCAGAAGGAGAACACTTGTGCGGCACCCTCCCCCCACCCCCGCCCCATGCCTTCCTCTTTCTGTGGATCAGAATATGCTGGCCAATTGCACCAAAAAAAAAAAAAAAAAAAAAAAAAACCAAAAAA
>NW_023245019.1:0-1804 GCF_002007445.2 Ailuropoda melanoleuca
GCAAGAAATATTAAGTGAGACCTTGAGTAGGGAAAAAAAGAGCAAAAGCAACAAAGACTAGGAAGGACCAGAGAACATCACCAGAAACATCAACTTTACAGGTAAAACAATGTCACTAAATTCATCTCTCTCAATAATCACTCGGAATGTAAATGGACCAAATGCTCCAATCAAAAGACATAGGTAACAGAATGGATAAAAAAGCAAGATCCATCTAAATGCTGCCTACAAGACACTCGTTTTAGACCTAAAGTCAAGACTGAAAGTGAGGGGATAGAGAACTATCTAGCATGCTAACAGATGTCAAAAGAAAGCAAAGTAGCCATACTTATAGCAGACAAACTGGATTTTAAAACAAAGACTATCAAGAGATGAAGAAGGGCATTTTATCATAATGAAGGCGTTGATCCATCAAGAAGATCTATCCATTGTTAATATTTATTCCCCCCTACTGGGGAGCACCCTAATATATAAATCAATTAATAACAAACATAAAGTAACTCACTGATGATAATACAGTCATGGTAGGAGACTCTAACATCCCAACTACACCAATGGACAGATCATCTAAGCAGAAGATCAGCAAGGAAACAGTGGCTTTGAAGGACCCACTGCACCACATAGACTGAACAGATATATTCAGAACATCTCCTCTTACAACAGCAGAGTACACATTCTTCTCAAGTGCACAAGGAACATTCTCCAGAATAGATCACACGCTGGGTCACAAATCAGCCCTCAACGAGGACAAAAGGATCGAGATCATACCATGCATATTTTCAGACCGCAACACTATGAAACTGGAAGTCAACCACAAGAAAAAATTTGCAAAGACCTCAAATACATGCAGGTTAAAGAACATCCTATGAAAGAATGAATGGGTTAACCAGGAAATTAAAGAAGACATTTAAAAAATACATGGAAGCAAAGGCAATTGAAAGCACGCCAGTCCAAAGCCTTTGGGATGCAGCAAAGACAGTCCTAAGAGGGAATTTTATTGCATTATAGGCCTACCTCAAGAAGCAAGAAAAGCCTCAAGAAACAACCTAAACTTAACACTTAAAGGAGCTAGAAAAGGAACAGCAAATAACACCTAGAGCCAGCACAAGAACGGAAATAATAAACACTAGAGCAGAAATCAATGATACAGAAACAAACAAACCAGCAGAACAGATTAAGAAAACTAAGAGCTGGTTCTTCAAAAGAATTCATGAAATTGATAAGCCCCTACCAGACTTATCAAAAAGAAAAGAGGACGGAGACAAATAGATAAAACCACAAATGACAGAGGAGAGATCACAACCAACACCACAGAAATACAAACAATGACAAGAGAATAATATGAAAAAGTATATGCCAACAAACTGGGCAATCTGGAGGAAATGGACAAATTCCTAGAAACTCACAAACTACCCAAACTGAAACAGGTAGAAACTGAATATTTGAACAGACCCATAACCAGCAAAGGAACTGAAAGTAATCAAAAATCTCTGGGCTGGATGGCTTCCCAAGGGAATTCCACCAGACATTTAAAGAAGAATTAATGCCTATTCTTCTCAAACTGTTCCAGAGAATAGAAATGGAAGGAAAACTTCCAAATTCATTCTACAACGCCAGCATTACCTTGATTCCAAAAAACCCACTAAAAAGAAGACTTACAGGCCAATATCTCTGATGAACATGGATGCAAAAGTCTCCATAAAATATTAACAAATCGAATCCGACAGTACATTGAGAGAATTATTCACCACAATCAACTGGGATTTCATCCTGGGCTGCAGGGCTGGTTCAATATTCCCAAATC
>NW_023245020.1:0-1804 GCF_002007445.2 Ailuropoda melanoleuca
AAGACTAAAGCAAAATATTCTCAACAAACATGAGATTGGGAATATCGCTGACTCTTTAAATTTTTTTTTTTTCTGTAAAATGGGAAAGAGATCTGAGGAACGGGTAAAAAAAAAAAAAAAACCCTTCATTAGGTTATGTCTGGATTGATGAGTTTCCCTTTGTCTTATTTTACTAATCTTTGGACAGTGGCATAGATTTGAAATATTTTACATTTAATAAAAGCAGGTCTCCCTTGCTCAGACTTTTCTTTTTCAACTTGTAAACTCCAGTAAAAAATGAAGTCAAACTTCTTCCTGAAGGAAATAGTTGGTTTCTCAAGAATTCTGTACACAGCCAGATGGCTTTCAGATTTTAAGGCAACAGTAAGTCTTGCTTAGATATGCAAGGTCTCCGAAAATATATCATCCATGTACTAGTTCTAAAAATTTATGCAAATCTATTCCAGTTACAAGAAAGATGAATCAAAGGCAGAAGCTGAAGCCTGGGAATGTCAAGGTGTGAAAGGACTATGGTAAGCAGTTAAAGAAGCTAACCCCATAGGATCACATTCAAATCACAGCTGTAAATAAAGTCGTAAAACCAAACACGAATGTTAAAAATAATTTCTGAACGAAAATCTTCCTGTGACAATGAACAATTTAGTGATAAAATTATGAAGCAGTAATAACCAGGGTCTGGAAATCTCTACCACACAAGGATTAGCCGGGAGGTTAATTTCTCATCATACAGGAAGGAGGAATGAAAATAATGATTCTTCACTGTGTCATTAGAGCAAAAAAGCTTTTCTACCTTCCAGAAATGTACCTTCCTCATCACTGGAAAGAATAAAAGCAAAAAAGACAAAATTAGGCAAACAGGCACATAAACATGAAATGTAGAAAATGACAGAAGTTGGTCCACACATTTTAGCTAAGACAGAAAATCAATGTGTGAACAAGGTTTAAAATCCCCTTTAAAAATGTAAGACTCAAAGAATTGGTTTCAAAAATCCAACTATAAACTTGTCGTTAAGGGAAGCAAAAGGACAGATAAATGTTAAAGGAAAAAAAATATATAAAAGCTAATAGTTACCAGGTAGCCACACATAAAAAGAAAGGATAGGTGGCAATAATAATTGAAAGTAAATTTGAACTGTAGACAAGAAACATTAAATGAGAAAGAGCATCATTTTCATTATTAAAAGTTAAAATCCTTCAAGAAATTATCCAACATGTACGTGACAACTCTGGTACCATGTTAATAAATCAAAAATTTAGGAATAAAGAAATGGACAAAACCAAAATTTTGTGAGAATTACAACTCTCTCAGTCTTTGACAGATGAAGAATTTTTTTAAAAAAAGGCAAAGAGATAAAAGATCAGAATATTGTAAAATGGGTAAATTGAATAAATACATATTAGTTTTATATGGCTGTTATGGAACTGTCACAAATCCCTGGATCCAATCATAGGCTATCAAAAGATTTTTTTAAACCCTAGAAAAAGAAGGAATTATGAATGCCATAGATTCTGACCAACCACAATGCAGTAAGACTGGAAATTCATAGTGAAAATATAAGCAAAATTATCCAGTCACTTGGAAATCTGAACAAAATAAAGCAAAACAAAAAAAATAAACTTTGGCTAAATAATACTAAATTAGAAAATTTAAAAATTTACAAACTATTAGAAAATTTTTAAAACCTTTACTAACTAGTATGGACTAAAAATGTTAAAATACAACATATGATTTGGGGTCTTTTCTGGTTCCACACAAATTTTAGGACTGTTTGTTCCAGCTCTTTGAAAAATGTCATTGGTATTT
>NW_023245021.1:0-1804 GCF_002007445.2 Ailuropoda melanoleuca
TTACTCCCCCACATTCTATGTTGTTTATTTATTTGTTTCCAAGATTAATTGATATTTAGCTATCTGGTTCACTAGCCTCTTCTTAAAACCAACTCCTCCATAATTATGAAATTTCAAAATATTTGGGACAACCTGTTTCAAATACTAGGAAAGTGTCCATCGATTTTTTTTCAGTATCAATAATTTTTACTTCCATTTTACTTGAACCACTTATGTCAAAGTTTTCACTGTGGACATTATTATTATTAATTTTATTTTTTTTTGCAGTTTCTTTCTCTGGAGCCTTAAATTCAAAACATGTTCTGTTATTGTGTCAGCTCTTTTAATATATTATTCACAACAAACCTGTTATTTGAGAAAGATCTCTACATGAAGAGTTTTCATAACTATCTGTACCTCAGTTTCCTCATCTGTAAAGTAATGCTCTTTCCCCAAATATTTGTGACCTAAATAAGATAGTATGTGTAAAGTAGTACCATAAATCCTAGAGAATGGTTCTGATTAAAAGCCTAAAATGTACTCCTTATTAAATGGTAACTTCTCTCATAGCCCTACAGCTGTATCTTAATCTTCTCTTCATTCATTGGCCAATTCTGGTTTCTTATAGCACTTACTATTTCTTTAATTATCTAGCTCATATAATTTATTGCTTATTGTCTGACATTGTCAGCAGAAAACCACCCGTGTTACAGCATAAAAAGCAGTTGTTAACAATCATACCAAATGGTTAATGAACAGAAAATGCTTATGTTTTAAAGAATGTCTTACATCCTAGCATGATAGATGTTATATACAGGCATTTACTATGTTTCACTCAAGTTTTAGCAAACTGTTTGAAGGCTTGGGCATGGCATATTTTATAATCTTCCCCTCCTGAAACTAACGACAAATAGCTGTGGTTGGTGTTCTCTGCTGTGCGTCTGATTGTCAGGAGCACATTATTGACATTAATGGGTCTATGTGTATTTGGAAAAATGCAAAATTGTAAAGCAATTTTAGATTAGTAAAGGAAATGACCTTGTATCTGGTTTTCTGTAACTTATCATAGTGGATGACCTTTTTTTTTCCGAACAAACATTTAATAATTTGAGAAGTGTAAAGTATTTACTTGGCACGAAAGTTGTTCTTTTCTTGTAATAAAGTCAAATATTTACAGCAAATATATCTTAATAGTTAAAAATAGTTTAAAATCTATATATTTATAATCTAGAAGTATTATGTAACTTAATTACTGCAGTTAATGAAGTACAATTAAGAAAAATAATCAAATTGTACTTTTTACTTGATTGTATGTGGCATACCACAGATCTGTTTAAAAACTTTGACATAGATAATATGCCGGTTTATATTGACTTTTAATAATATGGATTCAATTTGATGCCTATTAACTTACATGCAGTGGGAATAATAGGGGCATTTTAGTAAATACAGTGAATACCAGGAGAATTGAATGACTGATCATTGATCTATTCATTGATCATAAAATTTTATTCTCATTTTATAATGGATATTACCATTTCCAAGCAGAAAAAGAGTATGAAGTAATGGGCTGATGGAGTGTTTGGGCAAAGTGGGGAAACTGTTTTTACCAATTATCAACATAAGTATTTAATCTGCAAGTACTCATACTTCAGTTTAACAGCTTTGAATGTATCAAGTCACAACAGGAATTCAGCCCCTCAATTCAAATATTCCTAAAATTACTCTGGAGGTGCTAGTAAAATCAGCATTTTATCTATCTATCTATCTATCATCTATCTATCTATCTATCTATCATCTATCTATCTATCATCTATCTATCATC
>NW_023245022.1:0-1805 GCF_002007445.2 Ailuropoda melanoleuca
TTTTTTTTTTTAATTCCTAGTTAACCCATTCATTTTCTAGTAGGATGTTCTTTAACCTCCATGTATTTGAGGTCTTTCCAAATTTTGTCTTGTGGTTGACTTCAAGTTTCATAATGTTGTGGCCTGAAAATGTGCATGGTATGAACTTGATCTTTTTGCACTTGTTGAGGGCTGCTTTGTTACCTAGTATGTGATCTATTCTGGAGGATGTTCCATGTGCACTTGAAAAGTATGTGTATTCTGCTGCTTTAGGATGAATTGTTCTGAATATATCTGTTAACTCCATCTGCTTAAGTGTGTAATGCAAAGCCATTGTTTCCTTGTTTATCTTCTGCTTAGATGATCTGTTCATTGCTGTAAATGGGGTATTAAATTCTCCTAGTATTATTGCATTATTATCAATGAGTTTTTTTATGCTTATTATTAATTGACATATATTTGGATGCTCCCAAGTTGGGTGCATAAATATTTACAATTGTTAAATCTTCTTGATGGATAGACCCCTTAATTATGACATAATGCCCTTCTTCATATCTTGTTACAGTCTTTGCTTTAAAATCTAGTTTATCTGATATAAGTATGGCTACTCCAGCTTTCTTTTGATGTCCATTAGCATGATAGATGGTTCTCCATCCCCTCACTTTCAGTCGGCAAGTATCTTTAGGTCTAAAATGAGTCTCTTATAGGCAGTATATAGATGAATCTTGTTTTTTTATCCATTCTGATACCCTATGTCTTTTGATTGGAGTATTTAATACATTTACATCCAGAGTGACTATTGAAAGATATAATTTAGTTTCATTGTTTACCTGTAGATGTTCTCTGGTCCTTTCTAGTCTTTGTTGCTTTTGTTTTTTTTTTTTTTTCCTCCACTCAGAAGACCCCCCTAATTTTCTTGCAGGGCTGGTCTAGTGGTCACAAACTCCTTTAGTTTTTGTTTGTCTGGGAAACTCTTTATCTGTCCTTTTATTCTCAATGACAACCATGCTGGATAAAGAATCCATGGCTGCATTTTTTTCCCCCATTCAGCGTGTTGAATATATCCTGCCACTCTGTTCTGGACTGTTAAGTTTCTTTGGACAGATCTGCTGTGAACCTGATCTGTCTTCCCTTGTAGGCTGAGGACTTTTTTCCATTGCTGCTTTCAGGATTCTTTCCTGTGTATTTTGTGAACTTGACTGTGATATGCCTTGGCAATAGTTGGCTTTTGTTGATTTAATGGGAGTTCTCTGTGCTTCTTGGATTTTGATGTCTGTGCCCTTCCCTAGATTAAAGAAGTTTTCAGCTATAATTTGCTTGAATATAGCTTCTGCCCTTTTTTTTTCTGTCTACATCTTCTAGGACTCCTGTGATACAAATGCTATTACATTTTAATAAGTTGCTTAGTTCCCTAGGTCTACTTTCGTGATCCATTACCTTTCTTTCCCTCTTCTTTTCAGCTTCATTATTTCCTATAATTTTTTCCTCTATATTACTGATTTTCTTCTCTGCTTTGTTTATCCTTGTTTTTATGGCATCCATTTGGGTTCACATCTTGGTTATAACATTTTTAAGTTTGGCTTAACTAGATTTTAGTTCTTTTATCTCTGCAGTAAGGGATTCCCTGGTGTCTTCTCTGCTTTTTTCAAGCCCAACTAGTATCCTTATAATCACTTTTTTAAATTCTAGTTGGGACATCTCACTTATATCTGTATTGATTAAATCCCTGCCATTAGTTCTACTTCCTGTTCTTTCTTTTGGGGTGAATTTCTCCATCTCATAATTTTTTCCAAAGAAAGAAGAAAGGAAAAACACCGAAGGGGGGG
>NW_023245023.1:0-1805 GCF_002007445.2 Ailuropoda melanoleuca
ATAACGCCAGGATCACGCCCTGAGCCGAAGGCAGACGCTTAACCGCTGTGCCACCCAGGCGCCCCTACTTTGCATATATTTTAACACAGATAATTATAATACAACTTCACTGAAAAGTTTTTTAAGAAAAGCATTACAATACGGAGTGTAATTCTATGGTAAGTGTAAAGACAGCCACCAAGTGTATGAAAGTAGAGAGGAAGGGAACATGCGGTGGTGGGTTATAGTAAGGAAAGCAAGAATGAGCCCGAGTACACGTTGCCCTCTGTTACCTGTCATTACTTCTCCAACATGGCCCAAACGTCTTCCTCCCAGTCTTGGCTGTCAGTGGTCCCTGTCTAGGATGCCTTGCATCTAAGTTACCAGTGTAGGTAACTTTTCCCAGTCTCCCCCAACCACTCTGTGAGCTTCTTGGGGAAGGAAACAAGTTCAGATCCATCTCTATGTCCCCAGCACCCAGAACTCAGCCTGGCCCACAGAAGCTCAATAAAGGTTGGTAGGATTACATTTAATCAAAGGGAAGGAGGCAGTTCAGTCCATGAACACGAGTTTAATTAGCCTCTGCGGCGCTACAAGGAATAAATAACCAAACGGAGTCCATTCCTGAGATTTAAGTGACATGCCTGGTGACTTGGAACTGATGTAGGTGAGTCCCCAGGAGGCTCCAAAACAGGCCAGAAGGGCTAAAAGCGGTTCAATCCATTTCTGGAGGGGATCAGGGGCAGTGCCCTTACACCCCCAGAGCCCAGGCGACTCCAGCACGGGGGCGCAGGTCGAGAGAGGAGAGACGGACAGGATTCTTAAGTCTACTCACGCCCGGGCAGCCCCGGCTCTTCCCGCTGGATCTCGGGCGGGAGCGAGACCCACCGTGAGGGACCTGCAGCTCCGGAAAACCGGCGTTGGGAGTACTCCGAAACTGGAGGGGAGCGTCGCACCCATCAACAGGTGGACTCTCCAAATGGCTTCCGGGAGCCTCTTCCACCTAAGTCCCTGTGCGTCTTTTCCAGGCAGCCCACGAGAGACTTAAGGTTCGAGAACCCTCCGCCCCCGCACCTAAAATAACTCCACAAGGGTACACCGCGGCTGTCCCGAAACTCTCCCTTGGGTAGGCAAAGGGCCACGTGGAGCTCAGGGGAATTACGTGCCGCTCGCGGAGAATGAGTGGGTGTTGCGGCTGCGCCCCACCTACGCGCTGAGGGCGAAGCTGTGACTCCCGCGCGCCCCAGAGATAAAACCTATTTCCGCTGCAGCTTCCAGTAGGCCCCCTGCCTCCGCTGAAAAATGCCTGAGCGTACGCTCCCACCTGCTCCCCCCACCCCGAGGTCATGCAAGACTCCCAGGGGGCAAGGTGCACCCCACTCCTGCAGACGTGTAGGCGGATTCACCTTCGAAAGCGGGTGCAAGCTAGTAAGTAATACAGTGTTAAAGAGAAGTGCAAATGCCAGTTACAAAGAGAAATAGAAAACGTTCAGTCGTTAGAAAAAGCCATTTTAATCAGGACATCCATCCCAGAAGCTGTACAAATGTTAGCACGAGAAGTGAAAACTTCTGCACGGCATTCAAAATTCCCTTCCAAACCCGAGTCTTTTCTTTTGTTTTCTCTGTAATTTTGGAGTCAAGCCGAATTTTCTCCCAGTGAAACTTTTTTGTAAGATTATTTAGGGGAACTACTAGAGGGAAAATACCAAAAATTCTGTTCCTCTTATCTGAAATCTCTTACCTAAAGTAGGTCAAGCCCACCAGAGCCCAGCCTTAGATTATCGGGGTTGTCTGTGTCCAAAATGTTTGACATACTCTCTCTCTCT
>NW_023245024.1:0-1805 GCF_002007445.2 Ailuropoda melanoleuca
CCGTGGGGCCACACTTGTAAGCCCTGATGCCCTCCAGATCTAGAGACGGAGGTGTCCCCTGAGCAACAGTTGCAAAACTCAGGACTCCAGTTGAGTATATAAGTTCCTTTCTGGGAGGTCTTGAACTGCAGTGAGGCCAAGAGGATGCACAAGGACAGTGTCTCCCTACTTACGATGCCTGGGGGAGCGCCTGTGTAGCTTTTGCTTGTGTGGGAAACCTGAAGCCTGTTTGTCTGGCCGGAACTCCAGGATAAGTAGGCCTTTTTCACTGGAGGACTGTGTGTCTCCTTCACTGTGCTGTCTGTGTAGTGCCCTGAGGGTGTTGGCCCACCAAGAACTGTCCTGCTGATTGTTATGGTGCTTTGGAGCTCAGGAGCTCCAGCCCCTTGGCCACCAGGGCCAGGCGAACAAGGGGCATCCCCGGTGTAGTGGGCACGAACCTGCCCGAGAGCTGCCCTCACCGGCTTCAGCAGGGCAGCAGGAAGACGCCTGGACTGCACACGTCCGAGGGCTTCAGCAGTACTGTCGGAGGGTGCCCCGTCTCTGTGCCTGTACTGGCCCCAGGTCGGTGGCAGGAGAATTCCACGACTGCTCCTACTCGTCAGCCCCAGCCAGGGCGTGGGGGGAGCGCTATGACTGCCCCCACTGTCCAGCCTCGGACAGTGCTGCGACCGCTCGCCCTCAGCAGGCTCCGTGAGGCAGTGGGAGGGCGCGGCGTCCGGTGCGCCTCCTACTCTACTGTGATGGGTAGAGAGCTCGCAGAAGGCCTCGCCTCCGCTTCCAGTGGAGCATCGCTGGCCCTTGCTGCTTCAGCACATTGCCCCAGAGCAGCAAATGAATTTCCTTCATGAAGACACCAGGTGCTTTCAAATTGGTGTTTTTGTGCTTGATCCTGGGATGAGTGAGACTGCAAGTGAGGCTTTAAAAGGAGAATCTCAGTTTCCTATAGCACTTTGAAGCCCTCGGATGTCAGCCCTCTTCATTTTCTAAGCCAGACATTTTTTGGTGCAGCTCTGAAGTGTTGGGGTGCCTAATGTGGGGCACCAACCCCTCAATCCTCTGGCAGAAGGGCTCGACTGGTGAGATCCCTCTCTGTTGTGTCTCCCCGCCTGTTGGGAGTGAGTTTGTTTGTTTGTTTTTGCCAAAACTATGTCTCTGTCTCTCTACCCCTCTCCATGTGGTCCTTTCATCCTTTCTTGTAGGGAAGCAGTTCATTTACTTTTCAGATGCTTTTCAGAAGGAAATTGTTAGACGATGCAGGAGAGACATAAAGTGTCCCCCAAACTGAGAAGACACTTTGAGACTGGAGAGTGAAGTAGGCCATCCATCCAGTTCACACAGTTTGATTGGAGGAAACCTACTGAAGGGGAGCTTGGGGGAGGACTATCCCAGCAACTGCATAGCTCTTCTCTGCCAAACGCAGACCTTCATCCACGAATTTCATAGAGCAAAGGGCACCTAGAAGGGCACTGTAAGATCAAAGGGTTCACACACGCTTCAAAGGGCTTGTATGCATCTAACTGACAGCTAACTTGAAATGAGCTCTTGCTGCCCCACCTGTGCATCACAAAAGGGAAAGACTGTGTAATCTCTAACAGATTCTTGGGAGGCCAAAACAAGCCTCTCCCCAACTCAGCCTTTGTGGGCATTTCTAAGATGTGTTCATTTCCAAGGGGCCAGAACATGTAGCCCTAAGAGAGGTCATTGAGCAACCATGAACAAGATGGAGGGCCAAAGATGGCGTCGGTATTGTCAGTATTCCTACAGAAATGATCCATAGGAGGAAAAAAAAAAAAAAAAAGAAA
>NW_023245025.1:0-1805 GCF_002007445.2 Ailuropoda melanoleuca
TCTCCCTTCTTTTCCTTCTCCTTCCCACTTCCACCCTGCCCCTCCCCCTTCTTCCACCTCTTTCTCTTGCCCCTCCTCTTCCTCCCCCTCTTCCTTCCTCTGCTCCCCTCCTTTTCTTCCTCCTCCATTTCCTCCTTTTCTTCCTCCTTTTCCCTTCCCCCTCCTCCTCTCCCTCTTTCTCCTTCTCCCTCCTTGTCCTCCTTCCCTGTTACTCCTCCCCCCTTCTCCTCCCACCTCCTCTTCCACCAGTCCCCTTCCCCCTACCCTTCACCACCTCACTCCCAGGATCTGTCCAGCCTACGGAGACCCCCTGCCTCACCCTGGACCCCAGATTCATACTCAGACCCAACTCAACATCAGTCAGGAATGCCACAAACACCCCAACTGCATCGGAGCTCAGACTTCCACCCAGCCCCCACCCCTCCCACTGCCGTCCTAATTCCTTCTATAGCCCATCCTAACCCTCACCTTTTGCCTGAGGCCTTCCTGGCTACCATGTGTGCTCCTTGACCCCTCACCCTGCCCTCCAGGCACTGTTTCCTTGACCCCTGCCTTGTCCCATCTCCAAGCCTTTGTTTCTGCTAAGTCCTCCACCCAGAGTCTTGAGGCCTTGGGCAAGGCCTCTCCCATGCAGGCCCCAGGACCCCCCCACACACACACACAAATCAAGCATAGCTGTGTCTGCTCCCCACTCCTTCACGGGTGTCACCACCAACCCCTCCCAAGGCCCTTAGAGGCCAGGCCTCCCTCGGGGGTCTCAGGGCCACTCACTCTTTAACAAAATTGTGGAGCTGTTGCCGCACAGACCTCTGAGCCTGGTCGAACAGGATCTGGGGGCCAACGGAGGGAGGTGGTGTTAGGGTCTATTCCTCCACCGCTCCAGGGGCCAAGCCCCTGTCCCTCCTAGTGAGGACCAGGGAAAGCCCCGCCCAGCCCTGCCTGGGCCCCAGCTGGTTGCCCCCACTGAGCCAGCCTCACAGGGTCCAGGGGAGTGGGTGTGGCCCCAGGCCTGGGTTGGTGCCCAGAGGCCACAGCTGTGACCACCTGCCCATCTTCCCTACCTGGCTCTCAGCCAGACTAGAGACCAAAGCTCTCCCAGACGGGTCCCCCTCCTACGGCACCACCCCATGCCGACTCAGACAGGGCAGGCACACACAGGCCACTGGGTGACACCCACCGCCTCCCGGCCCTGGAGGCCACCTCAAGCATGGCCAGGCCTACAGTAGAAAGGATCGGGTCAGAGCCCAGAGCTCCCAAGGGACTTGACCTGGGGAAGAGGGAAGGCTGGTTTTCAGGAGCTGGAAGGGCCTCCCTACAGCACTCACTGGGCCCAGAATCAGATGCCCCCATCATGGAAGGAGGGCTGGGCCCTAACTAGGAACAGACAGACAGACAGAAGGGGCAGAATGAGCTATCCTGAGCTGGTTTATTTCTAAACTTCCCCTGCGGGGGTGGGGCTCCTTGTTTAGTCTGGGGCTCTGGTTCCCAAGCCAGGGTCTGACCACCCACATGCACCTCGGGCCTTATTCTGTGTGTCCGTGCTAGGGGCCCTGAGGGGCTCGAGGTCACCCAGACCCACCCTGGGTAGCAGTGGGGTTGGCAGTCGTCCAGGGGCCATGGGGTCAGCCTGGGAGGTACTTCTGCCCTCCCCACCCTGAGACCCCACTGCCCTCAGCCCTGGGCCATGCTGCTGCCTCCTCCCACCCCCAGAACCCAAGTCCCTCCCCCCTGTCTGGCCCTCACCTGGGACACAGCAGAGCACCTCAGTGACACCCCCCCACCCCCACAGACCAAGGAGTAAGAAC
>NW_023245026.1:0-4246 GCF_002007445.2 Ailuropoda melanoleuca
GGACATTTATTTCAAAATGTGGAGAACTTGACAGTAAGAAAATGACAGAAATTCAGCTCCACAGTGAATTATAAATGTCAAATTACTGGTATGCATGTAAAAAAGTATGTAGCTATTAGAAACCAGACTCTGCATTCATGTGCAGTGCTTCTGCCTTTATCATCGTCTTATATTCCTCTAAGGTGTTCTGTCATTCACTGTCAAATTTCCAGTGTAAGATTATAAGACATATGTCAGATCAGTGTCCAAAGCTTTCCAGGTTCTGGACACACCAATGCAGCCCCATATTTTACACAATATTAAGTATATTAAATGGGAAAAGCTGCTCAGTTATTAGAAGTCAGTTACAGAGTGTACTCTAGCATGTGATATCATCTACTCTGAGGAATGCAAAGTGCAGGGGAGGGGGAAGCGGCATGATTCTATATTGTGTGTGGACTCATGATGCTGTCAGAGTGTCAGCAGGATGAACAATGAAAAGGATGTTAACTAAATTTTGATGTGCAAGAACATGTGTTTAATTTGCAAGATGCTTTGTTTAATTAAAAGGTAAATACCATTTACAATTCCTCTTGCAGACAAATTTAGAGCAGCAACAACACCTACAGAGTGTTCAAATTGCCAGCAGAATTTCTTGGATGCATTCGATCAATTAAAAGGGTACACATTTGGGGAAAAATAATTATTTTTTCCATTTGTTTTCAAATAGAAATGGCTTTATTTTCTATAAACAGATTATTCCTAGAGTTTAATGCCTAGCTAAGTATGGATTCTGAGAACCATAATATTATATACCTAGTGCAGAGAAAATAAACCTGAGGGCTAAAAGCTCCTCTTGTCATTCAACCTCCACTTCAAAAGAGATTTTTTTCCCTTCCTCCCTTCTTTCCCTTCACTTCCCTTCCTTCCTTCCTTCTGCCCTTCCTTCCTCTTTTTGGTCTTGCTGGTTTCCTTCTGCAGAGAGTAGGCTCTAAAAGCTGTATGGTTCTCAAAGACCCTCCTCCCCCTCCGGAAAGATAACCTTAATCAAGTCATTCGGGAGCTCCAACATAACTGTTCCATAAGCTCACTTGGATCTTAAAGCAGATCAAAAAGCTTTCAGGTCTCATGTTCTCCTTTATTTAAGATTTGCTATTTTTTCAGTGATCATGGATAGGAATACACTACTGCTGCTTCAGCTAGTCTGCCGTCAGAAAAAAGATCAAAGGAGATTCAGATTTCTTTACTTTTAACTTCTAATCTCAGTAATACAAGTAGTAGAGATAACCATCCCACCATTTTTCTACAGTGCAACACTTGGTGTGGTTGGACTTTGGTTTCAGTTATACTGTGAGGCAGGAAATAGATCAATGACCCTCCTAAGGATCCAACTTAATCATATCCTTAGTTGGTACTGTTAAAAAAGTAAATTTGAAGATCTACTTGGATTCATTCAACAGTTCCTGAACCAGACCGAATCCCATCTAGCAAGTAGAAAGGGAGCTATACAAAATGGAGGGCTTTACAGACAGAAGGTCGGGATGGGAGGGTGGAAAAGAAACGAAAAGAGAAAAGAAAAGAAAAAAAAAAATTCTAGCAAAGAGCGGATTGTTTCAGTCCAGGTAACTTTCCTATGGGGGATGGAAGGCGTCTGTCAGATCACCTCACTGGCTCTGACCAGTTAATTCCAGACCAAGTGGTTAAAAGTTACATTCTTGGGAGGGGATGAAACTGCAATTAGAATAGGTATTAAGTCTTGGTTTGCTGATTTCGGGCTGAGTACAAGTGACTTCATTGTGGGCCTGCGGTCTCTTTTTTAACATTACCAACACATGATATCCAGGCAACATGAGAAATTCTCCAAGAGTTCCTCAACAGTTCCCAATACAGTGAACTGGATTTGGGAGACCCCAATTATGGAACAGCCATCCACTAGTTCATGTCAGCCAGTCTGGCCTATCATGTAACTAACATACAGAAGACCAAAATGTGAAAGAGCCAATAATTATGTTACATTATTAATATACTACACCATTACACTACATTATTAACTATATTGTAATAGATATATTATGGCTTTATCGAAACTCAGAACAAAATATAAACTAAATTGACAGGGAACTTCAGTGGGTAAATGTACTTTTTTCCCCTTTTATTATCAGACAAGACACTCCTCTCCCTGCCCTGTTCCCTACCCCTTAATTAACTAAAAATGTCATTCTGTATATCTGCCAAAAGGGAACTTCATTTCATTTCTGAGTCAAATATAGTATAACCTTGTAAAAAAAAAAAAATGCCCCTCACTAGTCATATATGTGAATATGAGACAACGGGCCTTTGGTCTTCATTGTTCAAACTTTGACAAGCTAAAATTCAGGTTGGGGAGACAGCAAGGAAGGGATTTTAGGAAGCTGCTGTACCCTCATCACTTGGTAAGTTTTCCTTTTCAATGTCCAGTGTGTGTTTTGTTTGTAACGGCCAGTTCTCTGTTCTCTGAAAATACTGTTGTTGATGAATCTCACAAGAGTGAAACCCAGGATTCTAGAGTACTGAACTTTTTATACCTTTCCCTTCCCAATTATTCCATAGTGGGGAGGAGGGGACTACTATATATCATATTCTAGAAGAGGAAAGTTGAGTTAATCACAAAAACCAATTATAATAGACCCTGAGGCTTCTGCCTTAAACTCGCGCGCAAGTGCTCTCCTGGCCTTTTGGTTCATCTGCCAGGACAATCTAATATATATTTGAAAATGTGTCATTTTTAAAAACATCTTGTTGAGTAATTTCCTCTTTGATCTCTTTATTATTTCTTTATCCCAGCTCCTGCTTGAGTCTATGTCTTCTCACAGGTATATAACCCCAAATCACGAAAAGACCCTGGGACAGATCCTTGATCCATGAATGGATCTCGCAAGAGGACCCTGCTTGCCTGGTTAAGGTCTGCTATGTTCATGTACTAATTTACCATCAATGATTTTACTATTTAGCATTAAGGGTTCCCCCAAATTTCTTTAACAGGAAATGTGGAAGAATACTAGCCTGTTTTTGTCTGCCTCGTACAGTATGATACATTAAAGGTAGTTTTTAAGAAAAATGTCTTTATAAAATGTCTTTATAACCATTTTAAGACTGGCATTTGATTTTGTTCACCACTAGATTATAAATTTCAAAAAATTAAGGTCTTTCCTGGATTGTTTTCCTTTTCCCTTTATTGAAGTCCTAATGCCTAGGACAGTTGCCAAGTTCATGGCAATAACTAGTTTGTCAAACGAGTGCCTGAATCTCTGACAATCAAATAACAAAGGAACATGGTCTTAGAGTTTAAATACAGAAAATCTGGGTTCCAGTTCTCATTCTCCCCCTAACTAGATAAGTGACCTTGAGAATTCTGCCTTACCTCTTAAGACATCAATTTATCCATCAGTAAAATAAAAGGATTAGAGTAGGCAATTTCAAAAAGCCCTTCAAGTCTAAAAATCTGTGAAAATACAAATTCACACAGACAAGCAAGCTTCATTATATAACATAATGGTTCCAAACTGGTATTGATACTAAGCTTTAATGAGAGGTGGGAGGGAGAAAATTCCCAACTTGACATTAACAATCATATTCAACTAAATTAAACCTTTGGAAAAATCACAGATCCCCAACATGACAGGAGGCCATGTGGCCAAATAATCTGCACACAAATGACTGAGAAAGCTGAGGCATACAGGCTACAATCCAATCAGTGACTTAAGGCAGTTCATCTGGTTTTGCTGATACTTAGGAGACCAACTGAAAATGGAAGAACCTTAAGACCATTTTATGAAGCACATTCTGTACCTAAGCTAACTTTACAACACAGAGTAAATCAATTCTACACAGTATACTTCAGTGCATTGTAAGTATGTGCTAAAATGTGGATGCCAGTCAAAAATCTCTTGCCAATTAATATCGTATAATTTTTTGCCCATTAAAGTGGTCACTCCAGAGAGTTGTTTTGACATTTTTACTGTAACCATTCACAGAGCAAAGAAGAAATATATGAATGGAGATGAAAAACACCAAAACCTTACGAGTGTTAAGTCTTTTATGAACAAAAGCTAACAGAAATGTAATGTGGAATGACTTTCCTAAGGTAAGGTAGGATAGGTCTTGGGGGTGGAGAACACTAAAATTGTACTGAGACAGGCCTTTCAGATATCTTTTTAACTGCTTTAACTGCTTTTCAAGTAAAGCTGATGTAGTTATTTTAGTCTTTTGCCATTTTTATGTCATTTAA
>NW_023245027.1:0-1806 GCF_002007445.2 Ailuropoda melanoleuca
AAAAAAAATACATAAAATCTTTTTAAAAAATGCTATGGCATTTTTCACATAAATAGAACAAACAATCCTAAAATTTGTATGGAACCACAAAACACCCTGCATAGTCAAAGCCATCTTGAGATAGAAGAACAAAACTGGAGGGATCACACGACCTGATTTAAATCTATATAGCAAAGCCTAATAATTGAAACATGGTATTGGCGTAAAAACAGACACATAGATCAATGGAATAGAACAGAGAATCTAGAAATAAACCCATGCATATATGGTCAATTAACTTATGACAGAGGAGCCAAAAATATACAATGGGGAAAGGACAGTGTCTTTAATACAAGGTGTTGGGAAAACAGGACAGCCATATGCAGAGGAATGAAAATGGACCACTATCTTACAGCACACATAAAAATTAACTCAGAATGTATTAAAAACTTGAAGGTATGACCTGAAACCATTAAATTTCTAGAGAAAAAATGGGCAATAAGTTCCTTGACATAGGTCTTAATGATTTTTTTTTTTAAATCTGAAAGCAAAAGCAACAAAAGCAAAAATATGTAATGGGACTACATCATACTGAAAACCTTCTAAACAGCAAAGGAAATCACCAACCAAATTAAAAGGGAACATACTGAATGGGAGAAAATATTTGAAAAATCATGTATCTGATAAGGAGTTAACACCTTAAAGATATGAAGAACTCATATAACTCAATGGGGAAAAAAAAAGATTAACAGAAGATGTGAATAGACATTTTTCCAAAGAGGACATACAGATGGCCAACAGGTAATTGAAACCTTTAAGGATCTGGGAAATGCAAATCAAGACTACAATGATATATGACTTCATACCTTTTAGAATGACTTTTACAAAAAAGAGGAGATACAACAAGTGTTTTTGAGGCTGTGAAGAGAAAAGAACCTTCATGCACTGTTGATGGGAATATAAATTGGTGCAGCCAAAAAGTGTGGAGATTCGTTAAAAAAATAAAAATAGAAATAGCATGTAATCCAGCAATTCCACTTCTGGATATTTATTGAAAGAAAACCAAAATAATAACTAGAAAAGATGTATGCACCCCCATGTTCATTGTAGCATTATTTACAATAGCCAATATATGGAAACAACTTGAGTGTCCACTGATAAGTGAAAACTGAATGGATAAAGAAATACATATCTACATGAATATAATTCATATAATAGTATATAGTAATACATGCAATATGTAATTACATGTATATAAAATAAATACATAAGAATACATATAATATGCAATAATATATGTGTATAATGGAACATTATTCAGCCATAAAAAAGAATGAAATCTTGCCATTTGCAACAACATGATGGAACTTAAGGTCATTATGTTAAGTGAAGTAAGTCAGACAGAGAGAGACAATACCATATGATTTCTTTCATATGTGGGATCTAAAGTAAAGCAAAACAAAACAAAAACCAAGCTCGTAGATACAGAGAACAGACAGGTCATTGTCAAAAGGAGAGGGGGTTGGAGACTGATTTTTTTTTAATTTTTATTTTAAATTGTTTAAATAATAATAATAAAGAATAACACTCTACGTTGCATTATATGGCTCCCTGGAAACATATTTTAATACATACCAATATATGTAAATATATTTTAAGTATATCTCTATCTATATATCTATATATCTCTATCTGTATCTCTATCTATATATATCTTATACCTGTTTAGGCATTATTTATATATATATATATTTATCTATATAAATATAGCATTTATGTGTGTGTGTATATATATAGCATTTGTATATATAGCATTATATACAGCAT
>NW_023245028.1:0-1806 GCF_002007445.2 Ailuropoda melanoleuca
ACTTAGGAGCCTTTAGAAACACTTAGCTACATCTGCTCCAGTCCCTAGTAACTGGGAATTTATGTACTCGGTGATACTCGGTGCAGGTTGGGTAAACCAGAGCCCAGTCTTCAGCTCCCCCCCACACTAGGGCAAATAGCCTGGTCTTCCTTTTGGCTTAGTGTCTGCCTTTTGCATACCTCTGCTTTATCCCCTGGTGAAGCAAGCATTAGGGGCTTTATGTGGAAAGGATCAGAGACTCCCCTGTGTTTCAAGATAAGCTTGAGGACAGCATGTAAGGTGGACAGCATGAGATCAGGACCTGGGCAAGAATGCACGCACCGGTCAGTGGTGACAGTAATGAAATGACTGGCCAACACCAGAGAGAATGTGTAGCCAATATCAATAAGACTGGACCTCTGTGGATGTCAGGAGAAGAGAAAGGGGAAGAAGTGTCATTGATGCTCTAAAATTTTGAGCTTGAGAAAATTAGGTGGATGGTGACGCCTTCAATTAAGAAAGGCAGTTAAAGAGAGGGTCGGGTGGGTCCCAGGAGGTCACAGGTACCCATAGCAACCGCATCCAGGGAGACTGGATCTCAGGACAGAACGTGGTAAGAGGTGTGTGCTCGGAAGGAATTGCAGATCATTGATGAGGTCGGGCAGGTGGAAGAGTTGACAGAGCGATCTATGGAAGGAAGAGCGGGTGGGCTAAGGAGACAACAGAGACGGTCACCGGTATTCACATTATTGATCGAGGAAAGGAAGGCAGATCCAATTTCCTGAATCTGAGGGCTGAACATCCAGGGCGCAAGAAGCAGACCACAAATGGGAGGTGAGCAGAGTGGGGCAGCAGCCAAAGACCACGACTACGTGGAGAAGCTCAGTGCACAAGGAGAGAGGGAGGGAGGGAAGCTGCTGGGTTGGGGAGTGTTAAAGGAGGGGCTGTTCTGTCTGTCTGTTTGCTCTTCAGCTGGACACTCGATCGTGTTGGTGGTTGACAAATACAAAAGCCACAGGAGAAAGCTCAAGGAGTGTGGGGTGGGAGAGACGACCGAGGGACAGTCTGGGAGGAGACCAGGCAGTGGGAAATGAGAGCTGAACAGCGGAGTAAGACATTTGAGGACACAAGGTCAGCAGCGTTAAGGCGAGCACTCCAAGCAGCTTCTATTTTAAATACACATTTTTAACTGTGTCCCCTTACCTCGAGGCTGTTACTCAAAGCCAGTGTTTATTCTTGAAGTCTGTGCCACGTGTTTGGGTACCCTCGATTCCCAGGAGGAAAGATCCCTCTCAGGCTCCCTACAGATGGAAGGACATACAGGATCTGTCATCACAGCAAGGTCTGAGACAACGTGGTCCCCACGATGATGAACAGTGGGAAGAGGTGTGACCAGCATAACCAGACCCACACTGCTGAGAGATGCCCTAGAACAGGACAGCTCTGTCTTCCTTACCTGGCTCTCCCTCACTCTCCCCTGCATGGTGTCACAGCGGAACCCATGCTAATTTCTCTCCGTGTGTGATCTGTCCCAGCCACTGCTATAAGCCTCGAGGGCAGGGACTGTCATAATAGCCTTTCAGTCCTCCATGAGATCTGCCCAGTGTTTGTCACACGCATTTGGTGAAATAAATTAAATTGTTGTCTTCGAAGCAGTCTCTGAGATGGCTGCATAGCTGTATCCATGATGTTTCCAAGGCGCAATGTGTTTTTAAAATTCAGCTCTGGAAACTGAAGTCTTCAGAGGGGCGGAGGTGGGGGATTGGGCTAGCCCGGTGATGGGTAGTAAGGAGGGCACGTACTGCATGGAGCACTGGGTGTTATACG
>NW_023245029.1:0-1936 GCF_002007445.2 Ailuropoda melanoleuca
TTCATGACACATCTCCAAAGGCAAGAGAAACAAAAGATAAGATGAACTTATGGGACTTCATCAGGATAAAATGCTCTGGTTAAGATGGTGGAGGAGTAGGGTACCCCTTTGTCAGCCGGTCCCCTGAGTTGAGCTGGATAGGTACCAGACCAGCAGGAACATCCACGGAATCAGCCTGAGACACAGGAAGATACATCTGGATCTCTACAAATGAACATCTNAGTATCGAGGTACGAAGCGGGGAGCCGTGAAACCGCGCACAGATATCGGAAGCTAAACAGAAGGGGGAGGGAGCCGCCGTGTCAGGGCGCCGGGAAGCGGTAGCCACCTGCAAGGGGGAGTGGACAGACCGCGGACCCGCACGCTTGAGACAGCACACTGAGAACAGGAGCTCCGGGAGCATGTGCGGGGCGGCTGGCGGGCCACCTGCACGGGGAAGCAGGCGGACTTGCGGACAGCACCCGCGAGACAGCAGACTGAGAACAGGAGCTCCGGGAGCGTGCGCAGGGTGGCTGGTGGGCCATCTGCACCGGGGAGCTGGCGGACTGCGGACCCACACCCTGGAAACAGCAGACTGAGTCCGTGAGCTGGGAGCGCGCGCCACCAGGCATCTCACAGAGCTCCAGAGCTCCGGTGTGCTCACTGGATCCAGGCTGAGTCCGGGAGCTCCGGGAGCGTGCGCGGGGTGGCTGGCGACTGGCGGCTGGCGGCTGGAGGGCCACCTGCACAGGGGAGCATGCAGACTCACGGTCAGCACCCGCAAGACACCAGACTGAGACGGGGAGCTCCAGGAGCCCGCGCTGGGCGGCTGGCGACTGGCGGCTGGCGGGGTTGGAAACACAAAGGACAGAGATGCGCCGGCCCTGGAAGTGAGGGCTGGGACGCTGGGTGTGGGGCGCACAGCCTGGGATGCTGCAGGGTTGAGCAGCACCAACAGAAACAGAGTTAAAGTGGCCAGAACATCAGTGGAGAACGATCCGCGATCCCTCTGTTCTGAGACAGAGGCTGAATTTCAGCCGCTGCTGCTCTCTCAGAAGAGGCATAGCAAACCGCCAGGGAAAGCCGCCAGAGAACAAAAGCCCGGAAATACCGGCTCACAGGGTGCCCATCCCCATCCCCCCTCGCAAGGGACACAGAGACTCTACCCAAACAGGGTTTTCTGAGTACCTGCAGGCAGGCCCCTCCCCCAGAAGGCAGGCTGAAAAATCAAGAAGCCCACAACCCGGGGCGCCTGAGTGGCGCAGTCATTAAGCGCCTGTCTTCGGATTAGGGCGTGATCACAGCGTTCCGGAAAGGAGTCCCTTATCGGGCTTCTCCACTGGGAGCCTGCTTCTTCCTCTCCCACTCCCCTGCTTGGGTTCCCTTTCTTGCTGACTGTCTCTCTCTCTCTCAAATAAATAAATAAACTCTTTAAGGAAGAAGCCCACATCCCTAAGATCTCTATAAAACAAGGGCGCACGGCCTGGGTCCCAGTCAACACTTGGGCTCTGGACAACCCTGCAATCTCTCTTCATCAGAATGACGAGAAGGAGAAGTCCCCCCCAGCAAAGAAAAGATAATGAGTCTGTGGCCTCTGCCACAGAATTGGCCTCGGCCACAGAATTAATACATATGGATGTATCCCAATTATCAGAAATGGAATTCAGAGCAACAATGGTCAAGATGATGAGTAAACTTGAAAAAAGCATCAGAGAAAGCGTTGCTGAGAATATAGAATCCCTAAGGGCAGAAATGAGAGCGAATCTGACAGAAATTAAAAATTCTATGAGCCAAATGCAGTCAAAACTAGAGGCTCTGATGGCCAGGGTCACCAAGGCAGAGGAACATATTAGCAAATTGGAGGATGGGTTAGTAGAAGAAAAAATGAAAATAGAAGCTGGTCTTAAGAAAATCCACGCCCACGAATGTAGATTACGGGAGATTACTGACTCTATGA
>NW_023245030.1:0-199 GCF_002007445.2 Ailuropoda melanoleuca
ATGATAATTGAGTACCAAAGCACTATTCCGAGCTTCCTGTACGCATGATCTCATTGATTCTTCACAGGAATCCTATTGAGTAGGTAATATTTTAATACTTTATAAATAAAGAAACCAAGGCATAGGGAATTAATCTGCTTACCCACTGACTCAGATTTTAAAAGTGGCAGGCCACCATTTCAGTCCAGGGAGTCTGTAT
>NW_023245030.1:473-591 GCF_002007445.2 Ailuropoda melanoleuca
AAAAAAGTACACCGCATTACTTTCAAATGTGGTTACCTGTGGTTTTCACACTTACAATCATATTTCCTTTCTAAACATTTCAAAGATACACATATTTCATGAGGTTCTAATTTATTCT
>NW_023245031.1:0-1806 GCF_002007445.2 Ailuropoda melanoleuca
TTGAGAGGCAACCAGGAACTTGAACTGGGCTGATTGATGAAGTGCGTCTCCTGAATGAGGCCAGACCATCAAGACTGGGAGGGGTGTCTGCTATATCTAATGCTCAGAAACTAACAGAGAGTAAAAACGTGAAGAAATTGAGGAACATATCCCAAACAAATGAACAAGGTAAATTTACAGAAATTGACCTTAATGAAATGGAGATAAATGATTTACCCAATCGAGAGTTCAAAACAATGTTCATAAAAATACTCATGTGATCAGGAGAGGAATGTATGACCAAAGTTAGAATTTCAACAAGGAGACAGAAATATAAGAAAATACCAAAGAGAAATCATAGAACTGAAGAATACAATAACTAAACTGAAAAATTCAGTAGAGGGGTTCAGTAGCACAGTAGATTAAATGGAAAGAAGGATCAGTGAACTTGAAGACAGGGCAGTGGAATTCACCTACTCAGAGGAGCAAAAATGAAAAAAGAATGAAGATAGCTTAAGGCATTTATGAGAAACTGTCAGGTAATACTTGTATACATTATAGAGGTACCAGAAAGAGGAGAGAGAAAGGGAGAGAAGCTTATTCAAGAATATAATGGCTGAAAACTTCCCTAACCTGGGAAAGAAACAAATATTTAGATCTGGAAGGCTGGAGAGTTCCAAAAAAGATGACTCCAAAGAGACCCACTCTGAGACACATTATAATAAATTGCCAAAAGTTAAAGGCAAAGAAAGAATCTTAAAGTGAAGGTGAAGAGATGGGAAAAGATGTTCAATGCAAGTAGAAACCAAAAGAAAGAAGAGCTAGCTATACTTATATAGGAGAGAAAATAGCCTTTACCCAAAACAGTAATAAAAGAACAAAGAAGGTCAATATATAATGATAAAGAGATCAAGTCATCAGGGGGATATAATAATTATAAATAAATACACCCACCATTGGAAAGCCTAAATATATAAAGCAAATATTAACAGATGTGAAGGGGGAAATAGGCAGCAACAATAATAGTAGGGGACTTAAATACTCCACTTTCAACAATGGATAAATGAGACAGAATATCAATAAGAAAACTTTGGATTTGAACTCCATATTAGACCAGATAGAACTAACTGATCTATACAGAACATTACATTCAATAGCAGCAGAATACACATTCTTCTCAAGTGCACATGGAACATTCTCCAGGCCACAAAAGAGTCTTAACAAACTGAAGATTGCAGTCATATCAAGCATCTTTTCTGACCACAATGGTATGACACTATAATCAATTATAGGTCAATATCACTGATGAACAGAGATGCAAAAATCCTCAACAAAATATTAGTAAACCAAATTCAACAGTATATTGAGAAGATCATACACCATGACTGAGCGGTATTTATTCCTGGGATGCAAGGGTGGTTCAACATCTAGAAATCAATAAATGTGATACACCGTATTAAAAAACACGATGGATAAAAATTATATGATCACCTCAATAGATGCAGAAAAGCCATTTGATAAAATTCAACATCTTTTCATGATAAAAACTCTGAACAAATTAGGAATATATGGACTATACTTCAACATAATAAAGGCCATATATGATAAGCCCACAGGTAATATCATACTCAGTGGTGAAGAGCGAAAAGCTTTTGATCTAAGGTCAGAAACCAAGGATGCCTGTTTTTGCCACTTCTATTCAACATAGTATGGGAAGTCCTAACCAGAGCAATGTTTGCAGATGCTGCACTGTATATAGTAAACCCTAAAGACTCTACCAAAAACCTGTTAGAATAAAAAATTCACTAAAGTTTCAGTTTAAAAAAA
>NW_023245032.1:0-1806 GCF_002007445.2 Ailuropoda melanoleuca
CCCCCGCCTTCCCCTTTTCTTTAACCCACTAGACTTGAGAGCCAAACTGCAATCAACTAGAAATGTGTTGTGCCCCTTAGGGCAGGATTCCAAAAGCTTACCCAGGGTGTCCTGCTACTTTGCTCTGGCCTTATGAGGCTTCCCAACCTCCCCACCCCACCACTGGCATTATAACATGGAGCCTCCTGTCAACGGAATTAGCATTTCTACCGCTGCTCCAAAATATTTGAAATGGGTCTGCACAGAACATTTAACTCCACAGTTACAATGTGTATCATGCACACCACTGACCGATCTCCACTTTTCTATTGCAGGTATGTCTAGCCGTTGTCTAACCTCGCTTAACCCAAGTGGTTATTCAATGGGTCCAAACGATACAGTTAAGAATAAAACATGTTTGAAACAATATAATCCCTAAATTCACACTACACTATTTATTTGTATACGATACAATTTTTTTTTTAATGGTAAGTGTTGACCCAGCACAACTCTTTCCTCCTGGAGCAAACCTGCCCACAGGGAGTATTTGTTCTTCAACTCTGCTCCTATGTCCCCTACATCTCAGGGCGCAGGCCTTTGCCACCCAGTCAGACACACGAGCTGGGGAATGTGCAGATATAAGAAAACTTTCTGACTCTGCATAGAATATATAGGTGTATTATTTATAAAAGTAAATAATACTCAGAGAAGTATATGAAAGAAAGCAAAGATCACTTGAAATCCTACCACAATCAGATACCAGCCATCAATGTTGTACTGATGATACTTCTCATGCATTTTTTCATAAATACCCAGTCATTAACATCTCATAAGAATAGAAACATGTCATGCATTTGCTTTATTCTAGAATCTTGTACAAAAAGGTACAGCATTTTTTTCTTTTTAGCTTATTCTGTCTCTCAGTTTCTTCACACGTCTGTCTCCCCCTACCACTGCTGTAGCATACATTAACAACTTGGTGTGCGTTCTCCATCCCCTTAACTGTGGCCCTGTAATCTTATTGAAGTATTTGTATTCGGTCTTGCTTTTTGATGGGAGTTGAATAATAACACCTCTTTTCACTACCTATGTTCTGAACAAATAGAAAAAATACAAAAGATGTAGCAAATGGAGGATAACAATGTCATTACCGTCATTATTCCACAGGCTAAATTGGAGTTCGTGAAAGCCCAACGAATGCGTTGTTTCAGGTCGTGGCTGACTTAGCCACCCAATAGGAGGCGCTGCTCAGGGGGGCAGATTCCTCCCCTTGTGTGTCTGTCCCAGGAAGGTGAAGGCCTGCTCCCAGTAAGATTTAGGGTACAGAGGAGCAGAGTTGGGGAACCAGCACCCCCTGTGGGCAGGCTTGCTCCACAAGTAGGGGGGGCTGGCTAGCAACGACCTTGCGCAGGCCAGTAGCGGCCCTCGGAGTTGCAGAGCAGAACGGCTTTGTCCTGAGAGACCTCAAACCCCAAATAAACACAATGTGGACAGGGATCAAACATGTCCTCCCTATTTTTCCCAAGTGGACCTACTGATGTCACTCCACCTGCCCAGGAATTATAGTTCAAGGTTCTTATCAACGTCAGAGGAATGTCAGGAGTAGCAAATAAGAGCTTCTCCCAACACATCAGGGGTGGATTTCTTTTTTCATATCATTTAAATGGAATCATATTTGTACATAACTCTTTATTCTTACTTTTGCACTCACCAATACATCAAAGAAATCTCTCAATATTTACAGGTATGGACCTAAACCTCTGAAATTAAGTACAGATGAATAGCAAGGATGCACCGCAATTTATTCAACTAATTACTCTATTTTTT
>NW_023245033.1:0-1806 GCF_002007445.2 Ailuropoda melanoleuca
TTTTTTTTTTCTTTTTAAGATTTTGTTCATTTATTTGAGAGAGAGAGAGAGACAGACAGCATGAGCAGGGGAAGGGGTAAGGGAGGGGGAGAAGCCGACTCTCCGCTGGGCAGGGAGGCGGATGCAGGACTCGATCCCAGGACTCTGGAATCATGACCTGAGTCGAAGGCAGATGCTAGACCTACTGAGCCACCCAGGCACCCCCCAGCTTACCATTTCTCACCAGAAACTTTTCTTATAAAGCTCTACTATCAACCTTTTTTTTTTTTCCTCCTCATTCAGGAGAAGGGGCTAATTTGAATGAATGGAGAAAAGGTGACCTCACATGCTGCTATTTTATAGAGAGCATGGGTTTAGGAAACAAATCCCATCAGCTCAGATTCAGCCTATGTCCCGTATCACACAAGCAGCTTTAGCAAATTCTGCAATTGTGTCATCTACATGTTTTTGAGGGCATTTTATAGTAAATGAATCAAATTGAAACTCTTCTGCCTGGAAGTCTTTAATATCTCCAGGCACCATATAACCACATCCTTCTGCCACTACAATGCTGCTTCATTCATAGTAGGGTTTTGAATCTTTATTGTACAAAAACAAGCATTTGTATCTTCTAATCTACCATCCATCCCTCTGAAATGGCATCATAACCCTTGTTTCATATTGTGTCACCATTTCATGAGCTACCACAGAGCTCTCCCTTTCAAAGAAAGTGCTGGTTAATCTAAATGTCTTTTCTTTTGCTCTGTGTTCTTTCCACTTACATTACCGCAATGTGTGTGCAATGCTACACATTTGCATATTTACTACATGTATGTGCATGTGTGCGTGCATGCGTGTGAGCGTGCATTAGCTTTTTCCCTGAAGAATATCACTTCTTTAGGATAAGACTTGTGTTTCGCATTTCTTCTATGACCCCCTAACCTGTTTAGCGTAGCAATTGAAAACATATTTTCAAGTTCAGGGCAATGGTCCTGGGGATAATGCATGTAGAAGGCAGCCGTTTGAATGTAAACATCAACAAAGTAGATGTATTGTTACTCAGCTCACTTCGGTTGCTCCGCCTGCATTGTGCAGGATTCCAGTGCCCCTCACATCAGAGTGATGTTGATGGAGGTTTAATCAACTCACCAAAAGCCAGATTTTCCTGATGCATTTTTATTGAAGGCTTCTTTGCTAATATGAATCAGCTGCATATACTTTGTCTCAAAACTGAAATTTTTGTTTAAATGTTTTAATTCTTTAATCAGAGGGTTGATGATTCTTGCAAAAATATCATTCAATAAAGATAACAAGAAATTTCATTTTTGCAATGGTCAAGAGATTTTGGAGATGTCCTTCAGGAGTAGAGAGACCTGGAAACTATACTCCATGATGATGTTTGTTTTATTCTAAGTACCCAACCTTGGGGACGCAGACCCCAGAGAATCCTGACAGCATGTGTTGTCATGAGCTACAAACAAAATAATTAGAGGGAACTTTCTCTTCTGCAATTTGGACTATAATTTCTTCTAAATCACTGACAGGTTGATCTTTACGTCTTAAAAAATAATTTTCCCCTGGGCCACTTGAGTGGCTCAGTCAGTTAAGCATCAATTCTTGATTTCAGCTCAGGTCATGAGTCATGATCTCAGGGTCATAAGATCGACCCCACATTGGACTCCACATTGGGTGTGGACCATGCTTAAGATTCTCTCCCTCCGGGGTGCCTGGGTGGCACAGCAGTTAAGCATCTGCTTTTGGCTCAGGGCATGATCCCGGCGTTCTGGGATTGAGCCCCACATCAGGCTCCTCTGCTATGAGCCTGCT
>NW_023245034.1:0-1806 GCF_002007445.2 Ailuropoda melanoleuca
GCTTATATGTAAAGGGAGGCTTTGAAAGGTTAATAATTTACTCAACCTCTGAGTTAGGATTTGAACCCAGTTTTTTATTCCTGAGTGAGCTGATAGACTTGTAAACAATTTGCTTATAATTTCGCACATTAAATGAGACTTTACCTGGGAGGTCTCCAAAGAATACCCTCTCCCCAGTCCTAGAAATACGATTTAGATGCCCCTCCTATGAACTCCCCCAACGTTATGTTTTCCTTTTTTCATAGCATTTATTGTACTACCTTTTTAAAGACAAAGTTTTTCAAGAGCAAAGACGGTTTTATTTTTATATTCTCTCCTTTCCTGCAATACTCAGCCGAAAATCAGTGCTCGGCACATGTTTTCTGATTAAGAATCTCTTCTCTGCTGAAGGGCTATTAAACTGATATATTTTACGTTTTGTGGGGTCTTGAGTACACACCACCGTGGAATGATTTGTTAGTTTGGGCCATCCCTGTTCTGGTGTTACAGTAATTTTGTTCTTGAGAATTCTTGCCTAAAAAGAAAGCAAAGCAAGTAGAGCAAAACAAAACACAATGTAATAAAATAGCAAAACACTGAGGAATGAATCTGAAATTCAGTCGTTTGGGGGTAGTTGGTCCTTCATCTAAAGGAAAGCGAGCTCTTAAGGAAAGGACAGTCCATGAGACAAAGTTGCATTCATCAGCTTCAGGTGTCGGCTGAAGCTGAGCTCGGTGGGCATTTGACAAAGAAGGAGCTTTCAAAGCCTTGTCTCACCCTTTGAATCTATGACTTCAAATATCTGCGTACTGCGGCCCAGTTTTAGGTTCCATATTTTAGATCCATTGTCTCAGTCCTCAGAGCTTTGTGATAAAGATTTCATTATTATTCTTATTAAACCTAGGAGGAAATGGGAGCCAGAGATGTTATGTAATTTGCCCAGGGACACACAGCTGCCAGGAGGTGAGCCCAGGAGCCGCTTTATAAAGCCATGCTTTATGATGCCACTCTAAATAATGACATTGCCAAGTGATTTGTCGATTGAGAAAGGGGACAACCCTTCCGATTTCCCTAGAGCCCACTTCTCAAACTCTAATGTGCATCAAACTCACTTAGGGTTCTCATTAAAATGCACCTTTTGATTCAGCGTGAGGCCTGTGTTTCCACATTTTTAACAAGTTCCCAGGTGATGGCAACACTGCTGGCCCACGGCCCACACTTTCAGGTTATGCCTGACGTGGATCTCCACCGTGATAGGGGAAATAGGGTACAAACTATTCCCAAACAGCCGCCAGCGCCGAACTTCGGGTGGAGAAAGCGGCCGTGGGAGTGAATCTCGGAAGCTTGTCATGCTTGGTGCTGTTCCGTAAGACAGGCTGGCTTACAGGCGAAGGGGAGATTGATGACACTGTGGAAAGAGAACAGGATAGAAATGAAGTGAAGATTTGTCTGTCATATCCCCCATCAGCCGTAACTGCCTGTGGCACGCTGGGTTATTGTTCATTTCTCAATACAGGTTCACTGAGTTAGCTGGGTATGTTAGAAGAAGGACTACATATAAAATCTCCTTTCATTTTGGTCGTTCCTGGAGATCTAGGCTTTTGTCAAAGCTTTTCCTCAACACAAGACACTGATGAGTTAGAGATGGAAGAGACGAGATGATGGCCTCCCTTCTCCCCAAGTCTTTCTTCCCCGTTCAGAATGTGGGAGAGTCTGGGGAATCTTAGAATCTCGGGGCTGGAGCGGAACACCAAAGGGAAATGGATCCTAGAGATGGCCCAGAGGGTTGTAGCCACTTCCCACTCTCCCAGATGCTTACCGACATGC
>NW_023245035.1:0-1807 GCF_002007445.2 Ailuropoda melanoleuca
GGGCCCCCCCCCCCCCCCCGCAACCCCTTGTGGCACTGCAGTCTGTGAAAAGTGGCCAGGGGATTGGAGCCACATGTCCTGGTCAGTGGAAGGGCCTGTGGTGAGCATTGGGTGCAGCCCTCACTTAGTCCTGTCTGAGAATGTCAGAACGATGAGACCTTCCCTGTTCCATTTCTTTTATTTTTCCTTTAAAGATTTTATTTATTTGCGAGCGTGAGCGAGTGAGCGCACGAGAGAGAGTGTGAGTGGGGAGGCAGAGGAAGAGGCAGGAACAGACTCCCCACTGAGCAGAGCGCCTAATGCGGGGCTCAATCCCAGGACCCCGGGACCCCGACCCGAGATGAAGGCAGACGCCCAACCAACTGAGCCACCCAGATGCCCCGACCTCGCTCCATTTCTCTTGGTAGAGGAAGGCAAACCTTTAGTTACATAGCCTCTAGCGATCCCATGATGTTTTCTTGAGCAGAGACTTGGAGCGACTGTCAGAAGGATGACTGGTAACCCAGCATTGGGAGTCAGACGCCTTCATTTGAGTAAAGAAATTATTGCCCAGAAGACATCTTTCAAAGTATTCCCCAGGGAGAAGTCAGAGTTCCTTGGAACTCGAGAGATTCAAACATAAATTCTGTTTCTGTTGACAGCTAGTAGTGATCTAAATGTCTCATGGAAGGCATTCTTGTGGTGATTTGTTGGTTCTGGGTCCCAGGCTTAATTTCCATCCTTCCTTTTAGGGTGGAAGGACTAGGGCAGTGACGGGGCTCTATCCTCCCCAGCAACACTGTCAAGTGGATCTGTGCCCGGATGGTGTTGGGGACGGTAGCGAGCCTACTCCCCACCTGGCACATGCCGTCCTCTCTGCTGGGGCCTGGGGCCAGCACGTCCTGCTGTGGATCTCCTGGCAGGGCCAGCCCAGGGCGGGCTTAGCTTCCCTGAGCTTCTGCAGATAAAACAGCCTGTTCACAGTGCAGATGTGGGGGAAGCTGCAGGGGGAGAGAGCTTGGGGAAGGCGGGCCAGCTGAGCTAGAAAGTCATGGAAGGGGTAGGGAAGCCGAGCGAGTGGGCAGGTCACCGTGCAGGGCACAGGCATACACATTGCCGATGGTCCCTGTGGAGTGTATGGCCCTGATGAGGTCGACCCCATGCGGCTGGTCTGTGGTCATGATGCTCCTTGATGTTTAGATCAGTCCGCATCTGTTATGTTGCTGTGTAACAACTGCATTCAGTGGGTGAAAACACCACCTTTTTTATCTCGCTGTTTGTGTGGGTCCTGAGGCTTAGTGTTCCCAGCGCAGTCCTGAAAGGACTGCTTTCCCGGGGGTGGGGTCTGATTCCAGGTGCCCGAGTGGTTGTTGGCAGCGTCCTGGGCTGAAGGCCTCACTCCCTCTCTGGCTGTTGGCTGGAGGCTGCCCTCGGTCCCCAGCACAAGGCCCCCATGGGGCAGCTCACAGCACGGTGGCAGCTCCACCAGCATGAGCGTGCAAGCCACAGCCCCTGTGCCTCGTTTCCCAGCAGTGACCTGGCTTTGGCATGTAGTGTTAGAAGCAATCCTAGGTCCAGCTGGCGTGACCACCAGGAGGTGGGCATCTGGGGGCACCTTGGAGCAGGCTCTGCAAGTCTCCGGTGAGCCCCAGTCAGTCCCGCTGCAGCAGGGCCTCGCAGGCACACTGGTCCCTGTCGCACCTGGCTTCTCCTCTCATTCCTCCCGTGCAGGTGCGGCTGGCGGGGACGTGGGCTTCAGTGGTCTCTACAAGGCCACCTTTGACAACGTGACCGCCTACCTGAGGAAGAAGGAGGAGAGGCTGCAGAA
>NW_023245036.1:0-1807 GCF_002007445.2 Ailuropoda melanoleuca
CCTGCTTCTTCCTCTCCCACTCCCCCTGCTTGTGTTCCCTCTCTCTCTGGCTGTCTCTATCTCTGTCAACTCTGGCTGTCTCTATCTCTGTCAAATAAATAAATAAAATATTTAAAATAAAAATAAAAATAAAAAAAAGGCAATTTCACAGATTTTATATCCCTGAATGAAATAAGCCATTGGGTAAAATGAGCTGTTGTTAGAGCATTACGGCTTTTTTTTTTTTTCCAGGTGAATTTTCAAATTCTTCTTTCTACTGCCCTGCACATGATTGCTTTATCCTCAGTGTACTTCTCTTCCTGCACGCTACTCCCTCCTTCCCTTTTTGCTCCTTATCATTCTAATCTAGTTCTTTGTATCTTATTTTCCTCTAATGCTTCCTGAGCTGGGTGATTTCTTTCCCCCGTCTTTGGCCAGAAGTATGCATCATTTGAAGAATCTTCTCACAAATGCAGGGGATTTTCCAGCCTTTTAAAATGAGCCTCGGACAACACACCTGGTAATCTGAAGGTAGGTTGACTTCTGCAACCGGGCTGACCCTGTGGAATGCTCAAATAAATTTCCATTCCATGAAGTCAGTCGTCTTCATCTTCTGCTGATTATGGATTGCATAAGTGCTACATTTTTCACTTGTTCCTCAGTGTGCCTTTCCTCTGTTCAATAATTCATCCCAGAGCCAATATAACACACTATCTCATCAATGTCAGTTTAATAATATCTCTGCCTCTATTTCCATCAATCACTATTATCTGAAATAACAAACCTCCAGTCCAGTCATCCTCTCTCCCCTTGATCTCTTTTATTTTAGCCCCTCAAACTCATCACCACTTGATATTTAGATTTACTTGCTCTTTAACTATCTCCTTCCACTAGAATATGCAAGGGCTTGTTCTGTTCCCTGTTCTTCTTCGGCACCTGAACAGTAACTGTCTTCAAATATGTATTGACTGAATAAATGAGTTGTAACCATTTGCTCTTCTCACTAGTACTTTCCAAACGTTTGCTGCTTTTTTTCACTTATTATACAGAATGAGATCAACAATTTTCATAAAACGCCTAACAAAGACCCAGATGGCCAATGAGGGATCGATCTGCAGCACGATACCGCTGTGGTAGCAGGGTTGATACACTTTTGCTTTGGTGCTTACCTCGATCGTGGCATATTTGTTAGGAAAGGAGTCTCTAGAAACTATATTTAGCAAAGCAATAATTTTAAAAATCAACATATTCTCCTATAACTTATGAACTTATATACTGGAATAGAAACATAAGGGCACAGATTTAGCCCTACAAATATTTTAGCTTGAGTAAAAACTTACATAATAATGCAGACTAAATTGAATCGTAATTGAGGTAACTAGGGCCATCACTTTGTAACATTTAGACAGAAGGGCTTAACATCAATGGCAATTAATTGCATCAATATTTCCACAGAGGCACCCATGTGGCAAAGAAGAGGGCATGAAGGTTTCAGGGATCTTGCGGTATTACCAATCTGTCTTCTCAGAGGGAAAATTATCTTTTACCTTAAAAATCTATGTCAATTTTTCATTCTATGTATCATTTTTTAAAAAGATTTATTTACTTAAGAGAGAGAGAGAGAGTGAGTGAGCTTACGAGCCAGGGAAGGGGCAGAGGGAGAGGGAGAAACTCAAGCAGACCTCCCACTGAGTGCAGAGCCAGATACAGGGCTTGATCCCACTACCCTGAGATCATGACCTGAGCCTAAATCAAGAGTTGGCCACTTAACTGGCTGTGCCACTCAGGCACCCCCTATATATCATTTTAATATATATATATATATATA
>NW_023245037.1:0-1986 GCF_002007445.2 Ailuropoda melanoleuca
CCCCTTTGAAGAGTAATCATTATTCTGACAACTATCATCATTAGTTTGGCTTGTTTCAAAGTAATATAAATTAAGCAATGATTTGTATTATTTTGTATAGAATTTCTCTCTCACTATGGTTAAGATGCACCTATTCCATGTGTATTACTAGTTAGTGTTTTCCATTGCTGTGTGGAATTTATTTTATGAATATTCCACTTTTTTTGTTTTTTTTTTACCCATTCTAGGGATAGAGACATTTGGAATGCTTTCAGTATTAGGCTATCATAAATAAATCTGTGATTACATTCTTCTACATGTCTCTATGTGTTCTTTTACATATGTGTGTATGTGTATATATATGTATATAAACATTAGTTTAATGTTAGAAGAGCTATAGGAGAGTGTTCAAAAGTGTTTATACTAATGTACATTCCTATCAGCAATGTAAGAGAATATATTTTAGATATTGAGTAATTGAGTCATAGAAAATGAAATAACTTGACCAATGACATAGCTAATAAATGTCAGAGCAGGAATTCAAATGAAGAAATGTAGAATTATAGACTGCCTTCTTCACTACTAAAATATTGCACAAAGAACAAATAAGCAAATAAAAAAATACCAAATGGACAAAAAAAAGAAAAAGGAAAAAAGACAGAAACAGAACCTGAGTTATCCTAATAACAATAAAAAATTAAAGCAATATTTCAGGGAACGTGGTGGAGTAGGAGGATTCTAAGCTCACCTTGTCTTGCAGTTATAACTAGATAATACCCAAATCAATGTAAATGACCCAGAAAATGACCCGAAAACTGGCAGAACAGACTCTCCACAGCTAAATATAGAGAGAGGCCACACCAAAGAGGGCATAAAGGGCAGAAAGAAGATTAGGAGTTAAGAGGACCCACAGAACTATCTGAGAGAGGGACGGATGTTGTGTGTGAAGAGAGAAAGGAGCAAACCCAGCACCAGTTACCCCAGGCACAAGGACGCACACAGGGAAGACAGATCCCTGTAATATTTGACTTTGAAAGCCAGAGAGGCCTGGCTTCATAATTCTTATAATCAGTGGGGCTTAACTCGCGGAAATTTAAAAATCAGTAGGCTTGACTCTGGGAGAGGGTCATAGGCAACTGCGTCCTGCCCTTAAAGAGACAGCACAACAAAAACCCTATAGAGGTATATCACAGAAGCAGCAGTTTGAAAAATGCCTGTGGCTTATGGGAAGATTTTCTTACTAATCTCAGACCATGAGCTGGAGGGGCAGGGATCTTTGGGAGACTTCAAGAACAAAAGAGCTGGTGGGCACAACTTCCCTCCCTCACCCCTCAGCCTTGAAATACACACACCTGTGGGTACCAGTGCCATGCTAACACTCTCCATCTTGTTTGATAAAAGCACACCCCACCCCCGCTGGCTTCTACAGATCTGCTCCCTCTAACCCAGCCAGGTTCGTCTGGGGTTTTCCCAGATGGCTACAGGTCCCCTCCCACAGCAGATCCTCACAGAACTTGCTGGCATCATGTGCCCCACCCCTGCATTCTGTAGACCTGCCCCTTCCAATACACCCTTGCTGGAGACAATCCAAAACAGTGGCAAAAGCCTGGCAGTGTGCAGGTAGCCTTGACAGAGGCCAGCAGCACTCCAAAGTGACTCCTACACTGGTGAAAGGGGAACAGACCCACACCAGTCCAACTGTAGCCCCAGTAGTGGCCTAGAGGCAGACATCGAGTCTGAGTTCAGACCCCATCCCCCAATAAAATCTTCTCAGAAGGAACATAGGGAGAACACCCTGTAGTNGCATAGGGAGAACACCCTGTAGTGTGATGCTACTGTATCCCTGACAATTTCCTCGTCTGACTTAAGCCCAAGGTAGCCTTAGACTAGCCCACTAACAACACAGGGCCCAAACTCTGCCACACAGGCAGAGACGACCATTGCAGATGACGGAACTGAAGGTAAAAGTGGCTCAGCTACAATAGTAAGGCTCATGCAGTACACATA
>NW_023245038.1:0-1807 GCF_002007445.2 Ailuropoda melanoleuca
ATATATTTAATATATATAATATATAATATATAAATATATATGCTATACACATTTGCCATATATATCTATTTATTAATATATGATACATATATAATATATATTTTATAAATAATATGTATTATATATTTATATATAATTGGTATATTTTACATATATATATATTTAAGTGCCAGTTAGTAAAGATGACAAATGTAAAGATTTATGGAGTGTTATGCTGGCAAATGTTTAACCATTATCTCTTTGAAAAGTGGGTGTTGAGGGGAGGATGGTGCTGATTTAAAGGCTTTGCCAATTTCCATGGTGTAAATATTCCCCTATGCCCAGTTCAAACTACTACCCTGACCTCAACTAGCTCAAAAAATTGCCAAAAATGTAACAATAGGGTCTTAGGAGCTGGTATGAGTGGGATCCAGCACACCATTGACTATGTATTTATGTGTCTGCTAATATATGTAGGTAGTTAGAAAGAAAGGTGTCTATTTATGTAACAATGTTTTCCGAATATCTCAAGAAGTGATTTTTTTGTGTCACATTACTCTAGACATTCCCTTTCTAAATTGCCATTATCTTTCTGTGACTTGTGTCACAATATAATAAATCAAAATATAATTGTATCTACCATGGAGAGTTTATCAGTGTTCTTAAGTAGTTGGGTACAATATATTGGGCACAACTGATCTTCAAGCAAGAACGCATAAATTATTTTTAAAAATTTTAACTGAAAATAAAATAAAATAATTTTAACTGGCATATGTAGATATTTGGTTCTGAAATTTCTGTGATATATGGAAATGGAAGAAATCTAACATTCCATTGCATGAAAGAAATTACCATTTTAGTGATACAAGTTTTATTATATAAACTATAACAACTATTCTCATTTCTTCTTAGCATTATCTTCAAAAACTCACTTTCTAAGTCACATTTCTATTTTCCTTTCAAATGACCTTTGGCAAGAATAACCTTTGTAATTAAAAGTGGGAAAAAAAGGATAATCAGTTTAATATATTTGAACTTTCTAACGTCCAGAATAATTCTTGTGTTATGCTTGGCACATCTTTGAAACTTTTCGAAGTACCTTTTAGACCGATTTGAAACATAATGTGAGGGGTTAAAAATTACTCAATCTGCGCAGTGAAGTTCTTCCTAGTAACTGAAGTCATTTTAGTTATCACTTACAGTCCAGCTAATTTTTGTGTGAGAACATTTACAGAGGCTAATCAAGGCAATATTCTTTTAATACTGAAGCAGCCACTACTCATAACCGTAACAGGGAAATATAAGGACATATATATTAGCCGTGTGTCTTATTTCTGTGTCTTAAGGAAAAAATTATTAATTTTTGTTGTTTAATTTAAATTACTGTGTAAGGGGACCCCTGCTTCCAGGAAGGTGGAGCAGATATAGTTTTTCCTAACTCTCCTTGTTAAGTGCAACTAAAAACAGAAGACTCTGAAAGAGGGAGAGAAGGTAGACCGGCTAGAAACTTCGTATCTAAAGAATAACATTGTGGTGACTTCTCTTATTGTTTTGTTCTGTTTTGCCTCAATAAATACCAGACTTGGAGCTAAAGAAGAACAACCTAAAAATGCCAATGGGCATAGACAGAAAAAAGTTCCAAAAGCCTGTCCTTCCTAACAAAAGAGATAGAAAAAAAGGCTGTCTAGCAAGATAGCAACCTTTTAGAAAAAAATTTTTTCTTTTTTTTTTTTTGTTCTTAGAGCTATTTTTATTTATTTTTTATTTATTTTTTAATTTTATTTTATTATATTGTGTTAATCACCATACAGTACATCCCCAGATTCCG
>NW_023245039.1:0-1808 GCF_002007445.2 Ailuropoda melanoleuca
AAACCCTGACCTTATGCCTTCATTAAAACTCAATTTTAGAAGTTTTTAGAGGAAAACTAACAACAACAACAGTAGAAACCCCACACTCTTCCAAGCAATTTATTATATGATGCTGGAATTTTTGAAACAGCTTGGACAAGATTGTTTTGTTTTTTTAATGTCAAACAATATAATTAATTAGTATACATAAAATAATATTTTTGAAAGATGAATCATAAGGATAAACTAACTATAGTAAATATTTAGAAGTACTCCCAAACTATATTTTATCATCCTTGCATCCATCCATATGTGTACCTCTGATATAATTTGGCACAGAGCTTATGATAACAAAAACAAAAGTAGATCACAGCTTCGTTTTACCTTTAGATCCCTGACCTTGAATTCAGTAGATATTTAATACACGTCTTATGTATGAATGTATCTATTTAGCAAATACCATGTAGGCCCCCACTGTGTACAAGATACCGTTCCCAGCACTTTTCTTAAGTTAACTTATTTAATTAAAAGAATAAATGAATAAAAATGAACAAGACATGCTAATCAAATGGATCATTAATGCTCAAATATTTTTCCTCATTCTTGAGAGATTGATGACACTGTTGCCTAATATGCCATACTTTCTATGGACCTCTCAGCTAGTTACAAATGTGGGTGAAGTGGTTTCCATTCGGCCCTTTTCACATACGTGACATACTGTGCTCATAACAGTCCTGTGCCTGGGTGCTGTTATTACTAGAGAGGTTCATAGTTTGCAGAAGAGACACAGATAAGACAAGGAAACTTTTCTTCTGAAGCCTCATCTTTTTATCTTTCTTGTGTTTAAATTTTATTTTGTTTTAAGAACCCAAGAGATATATTCTCAATACATTTCCAAGCAGCCAACACAGTATTGTTGATAATAGATACAGTGTCGCATAGTTGATCTCCAAAAGTTACTTATCTTGCTGAGTTGGAACTTTATGCCTTGATTGGTACCTCCCCACTTCCCCCTCCTCCTAGCATCTGGCAACCATGATTCTGTTCTTTGATCTTAGGAATTTAACTATCTTAGATAACTCACGTAGGTGAAGTCATGCAGTATTTGTCTTTCTGTCTTAATAATACCTACTCTTTATAAAAATCAAAAGACCTGGGATTAAACCCTGGCTTGATTTGTACATTATGTGATTATTTTATTTCTTCAAATCATATTTTCTGAACCCTTATTTTATGCTAGTGGGTGACCCCAGGAATAAAGAATCCATTCGGTAAGACACCACTGCGTACTAAGAATTACTGAAGTGCTGCCTATAGAGACTTAACATGACAACATTGCCCAGATCACTCAAATGATCTAAGGCTCATTATCTTCATTTCTCATTGATAAAATGAGGATAATAATATTTGTCTTCCTGTGTAGGAACAGAGTTGTGGTGTTAATTAAATAGGATGATAGATATTTAAAAAGCACTCCCTAAATCCCGAAGTGTTGTGTTGAATAAAATGATTTAGTAGTGCATTGCTTCTCAGAGGTTTTTGTTTACTAAATAATTTTTTCTCTAATAAGAAAGCTGCTTCTCTATAGTTTCGTGTAGTGAATCAAGCTTTGCTTTCATGGGGCCAACTGAACACCTCTTCCTTTTTCCTCTGTAATTTTATAAGGCAGTTAAATGACTTATCTTAATCTTTTTCATGAAGATGAATATTTCAAGTGTCTGTATCTCTTTTTTTATATGACATAGTTTTAAGTCTCTCACCATTAGCATTCTCTATATTCCTGGTTTTTGTTTTTAATTAACAGACTATTTTTTTAGAGTCATTTTGTA
>NW_023245041.1:0-1808 GCF_002007445.2 Ailuropoda melanoleuca
CCCCCCCCGCACCCTGCCCCCCGCTCCGTACTCAGCCCGGCTCACCGAGCCCCCAGCCAGCTGCCCAGATGCCCCAGATTAGACGGTTGGCAAGGCAGGGGGTGCTCTGGGGGAGAAAGGATGCGTGGGGGGGCGCACCTGCTGGGGGGCGTGCATGAGAGTGAGTAGGGCATGGCCCTCTGTGAGCGTGTGCGTGTGTGCAACTGTGCATGTGAGTGGGTTAGCCTGTGTGTGTGTAGTGAGCATGAGTATGTGTGTGCACGTGTGCAAATAGGACTGCACGTGTGAACCTGTTTGCACAGCGTGCATGCATCGTGGGGTACATGCGTGACAGCGTGTGTGCGGTGTCTGGGGGTGCCACCCTGCTGCACCGCCCCCACACTGTGACCCCTGCCTGCTCCCTGGTGACCCCTCCTCGGAAGGGGAGTGAGGCCAACAGGTGAAGTGAGCGCCCCAGGTCACCCGGCGGTGGCCTGAAGGGCACACTGGCTCCGAGAACTCAGACACGGTGGTGGTGAGTAGGGCGGCCACACCGGCCACTCTCAAAGTGGGAGTGTGTCCGTTCCCTGAGGCTGCTAAAACAAAGTGCCACACAGCTAGTGGCCTAAACAGCGCAAGTTTATTACTTTAGAGTTCTGGAGGTCAGAAGTCCGAAATGGGTCCCTCTGGGCTAAAATCAAGGTGTGGGCAGGACCGGTTCCTTCCGGAGCCTCGGGGAGAGATCTGATCCGGTGCCTCTCCAGCTTCCAGAAGCGCCTGCATTCCTTCCTGCTTCTCTTGGCTCGTGGCTCCATCTTCCACCCTCATGGGCTCCTGGGATGAGGACACGGACGTCTCTGTGCCTGGCACGAGGAGGGGAGAGGGGGTGGAAGCAGAGCTGGTTCGCTGGGTGCCCAGCGCGTGGGGCAGGGCACAGGGGTCAGGCAGCGAGGGCAATTTGGCAGCCAGGGCTGAGCTGGAAGCATCCATATGTACCCCGGCTGTCTTATCTCAAACAGCTCAGTCCACCCAACAGTCCTGGGAGCAAGGACCCACTGGGCACAGGGGTCTTGCAACGTCACCCCGCGGAAAGGAGCCAGAGCTGAGCCCAGGGCGGGGAGGGGCAGGGGCAAGAACACACTGTCCCGCTGGGGGCGGGCCACCAGACAGTCCACCTGGGGAGGCTCCCACCTGCCGGACGGACAATTCAAGTTTCATCCAGGAAAGGAAGCCCAGCGGTTCAAAACCCAGCCCTTGTATTTGAACTCATGCGTAATGATGCTTTCAAAACTACCGGTCCTTTTCAGAGGAACCAACTCTTTCTTTGGAAAACTGATAAAGAACCAGGCATCCACCCTGCCGTCCCCGCGTGATGCGGCCATCAGAGAACCAACGAGGCTGTCCCTCTTTAGGGGAGACCCCAGCTGACAGAGGGGGAAGGGGCCACAGAGCAGAGAATCCGTGGTCAGTAGCCGCAGGGACTTAGCAGACCTCAGTGTTGATCACGGGAGGCTGCTAACATCACGCCCTCTGCGGAAGGGCACACCACCGCCACGACGTGGCCTTGCTAGAGAAGTCAAGCAGAACTCTGGGTCCCAGGATCTGGGGACAGAGGGGCAGGCTTAACCCCCTCACAGGACAGGCAGCAAAGTCCAGACGGGAGGAGGGCCACAGGACGACCGCAAAACCGCAAGGAAGCCAAAGACGGATGGATGGGGGTCTCTGCAGTGAAAGAGCCATAACGGACACGGCGGCCAGGTGCGCAGTCTGAGCTCCGCGGGGATCCGGGCTCAAACCCCGGAATCCTGTACAGACCAGCAGGGAAGCGC
>NW_023245042.1:0-954 GCF_002007445.2 Ailuropoda melanoleuca
TTCTCATAGTGTTACTTTTTGGTACAAGAACCATTGAGGATTCCCTATTACCTATTAGGTCAAATCTACACACTTGTCTTCATTTTCATTCTACTGTACCTATCCAAACTTATGTTCTCACTGATTTCCTGGTATGCTTCTTTCTTTATTTTATTTTTTTATTGTTTTCTCTTTCCCAGCTTTATTGAGGTATAGTTGACAAAATTGTAAGGCATTTAAAGCATGTGGCATGACCACTTGGTGTATGTGTATACATTGTGAAATGATCCTCCTGTTGAATTAAGTAACACTTCCATCACCTCACATATCTATCTGTTGTTGTTGTTGTTGTTGAGAACATTTCAGTTCTGCTTTCTTAGTNACTTTCTTAGTACATTGCAATTATCCAATATAGTGTTGTCAACTACAGTTACCATGTTAAACATTAGATCTCAGACCTCATTCATCTTATCTTGAAAGTTTGTACCCTTTTACCAGCCTTTCCCTGTTTCCTCTACCCCCTAACCCCTGGCAACGCTTTCCTACTCTCAGTGTTGGAGTTCAACTTTCTGTTTGTTTGCATCTTTAAAACAGTGGTTCTCAACCTCAGCTGCACAGTGGAATTACCTGGGGAGCTTTTGAAAAAACACTCATCTGTGGGCACTACCTCAGACCAATTAACTCGAGTTAGAGCCTTTGGGAATGGAAACCAGGCAGTAGAGCAAGAGTTTGCATTAGAACCACAAGAGAGAAGGAGAGAAATGGGGGATGTGGAGGGAGGGCTTACTGGGGTTTTCATAATCTGGAGAGTATGGGCTATGGATAGTTTAAGAATTTTTCTAGTCAGGGGTGCCTGGGTNAAGGGGTGCCTGGGTGGCACAGTCTTTAAGCATCTGCCTTCACACTCAGGGCGTGATCCCAGGGACCTGGGATCAAGACCCACATCAGGCTCCTCTGCTGGGAGCCTGCTTCTTC
>NW_023245043.1:0-1808 GCF_002007445.2 Ailuropoda melanoleuca
GCATCAAACTTTACATCGGAATCTGGGGATGTACTGTATGGTGATTAACATAATATAATAAAAAAAGAAAAGAAAAAAAAAAGAAATAAATTTATTTTAAATCGCAGAGATGTCAAAATGTTTTCCACTAAAAAATTAGGGTAAAATCTGACACTGTTAACAAATGAACAAACATAGAAAACTATTTCAAAAAGCATATTGTTTTACAATTTGATTTTTAAATAGTAGACTTATAATTCCTTAAATTGTCGTGTTGAATTTCTCCTCATGACTAAATTGAATTGCTAGAAAAGAGAAATTAATTGATAGTAAAGAAATCCATTGTGATATTTCAACCAAAAATAAAAAAGGAAAAGGAAATCTTCCTAATTTGGGGACTGTGAAAAATACACAGCTTCAATGTGGGAAAGCCCTTTGTTTCCACAGTGGAGGGTGGTCTGCTGTCTGGCCCACAGAACAGGCTCCAAAACACGGCTTTTCTGAAAAATAGAATTAACCAGTTAGAAATATGAATGGTGAAAGAGTCAAAATCAAATGAAAACAGTACAAGGGGAAAGTGGATTTGATTTGGTGGGGGAGCAAACCCAGATATTAGGTGATTTATCTTTGTGTGATACCTATGCCTGAGATTTAAAACAATTTTCCAAAAAGCTTAGTATTTCTCTTGCTTGAGAGGCTAATTGAAAATTTGAGCACAGGAGGGAATCAATGAACAGATCATGGAAACACAGGAAAACATCCAGGGTGCGGTGGGAAAGCATAAGACTGCTACAGAAAGAGAGCTCTCCCCTGTGTCCCACTGTTGCTCTGCCAAAAGGAATAAAGGTCCTCACAGGGACTATACGCTGCAACTTGACCCAAATTTGATGACAAGGAGGCTAGAATATTGCAAATCCAATGTATTATCCAGGCCTTCTCCCCAAAGTGCTAGGATTTCTACACTCTCCTGGCAGTACTGGGTTTTATAAAGGAAAATCAGAACACATGGCATTCTGGATATGGATACACTGATGAAGGACACTGTATAGAAAATAAAAAATCTGGCCTTTCCAGCTTGCAAGGTCCAATTATTTATATTATATGTGCTGACCAGCAGCCACTACATCGAAGTAAAACAGATAAGGGAACTTTAAGAATATAGGACATTAATATTAGCTACTGAGCAAAATTTCTAACCATTGAACAGTTACAATGCCCTTGAGATTTTATTTGAACGGCATTCTTCCCATTCAGCTGTGCTGCATTGCTTTCCTTAGAGATAAGAAGTGCTGTACAATATTCTTATAAAAGCTAGTCTTACTCTTTCCTATGTCAATGGTGTGTTTTATCCAACAAGTAATTATGACCTCCTTGTTGAGAATGCGGAAATCTGTGGCTACGTAAATAAAAGACAGATAAAAAGGACTATTAAGCATTGTGCCAGAAGCTGTTAGTATGTTTGTTTAAGAGACCCTAACATTTAAACATTTATGCATTATATTTTGTAAAGAGACTGTATGGAAGAAATGACAATAGTTATATGGCATATCTGTAAATAGACAAATGCAGACACCAAACTTCAATATGGCAGCATCAAATCTATCAATCTCCAAACAAAATATATATCTAGAATACATATTTATATTATATATTCACATATATATTCCAACATATCCAAATATATATTCTGATTAAGGTTAAAAGAATCTAGAAAGGATTTAGGGCCTAGAAGTCCAATTATGCCTCATGCCACCAGAATGCCAATAACATGTTCACCCTGATGAAAACATGTGAAAAAAGAAATCTTTTTCTCTCCCCTCCCCGTCCCC
>NW_023245044.1:0-1809 GCF_002007445.2 Ailuropoda melanoleuca
AAAAAAAAAAAAGACAGGGAGGAAGAGAGAAAGAAGGAAGAAAAATGATACTATTTTCCTATCTAATTTCTAAAAATTATATAAAATTTTAAAAAAGATTTATTTATTTATTTGAGAGAGAGTGTGCACGAGCGAGCAGGGGAAGGGGCAGAGGGAGAGGGAGAAGAAAACCCTAGCAGACTCCATGCTGAGCGCAGAGCCTGACGCGGGGCTCGATCTCACAACCCGTGAGATCATGACCTGAGCCGAAACCAAGAGTAGGACACTTAACCCACTGCGCCACCCAAGCGCCCCTCATATAAATTTTAATTAATTTATTTCTGAAGTGGTCTTTTCTCATTTTTCTCCATTAGATTTTTCTGGAGGATTTTAGGCTAATCAACTCTTTAAGGGCCAAGGGCAGGTCCCAAATGTGCCATGATGGTATATTGATTATTTTGAGTTGAAGCTGCTTGGGAAACAGTCCGTGCCAGGGCACTCAGACCCTCCTCTGTCCCCCTAAAGCAGGAAATAGATGTCCCATGTGGAAGGCACCCTCCCTCTACTATGAAGCAAAAAGACATCCTTATGGCCAGAGACAGGGACTTAAAGGCTGAGAACGTTGTAGAAACAAACCTTGTTCCCTCTCACTGACCTGCTACCTCAGCCCAAATTAGAATTCCTCACTAATTCAAGCTCCCAAATACGTTTTCTTTATCCTGTCAATTCCTCACACATTTATTCTCTCTTCTTCTGAAAAGTATAAAAACTGCCTATCTTGATCATTTCTTTAGGTCTCAGTTTCATTATTGGGCCTCTGTGTGCCCATAATACAACTCTTGCTTTTCTCCTGTTAACCTGTCTCATGTAAATTTACTTCTTAGTCCAGCTGGAAGACCCCGAAGGGTAGAGAAGAAGTTTTCCTTCCCTCTCAACCTACTATGCTTTTCGTCTTCTAGTTTACAAAATTCGTCTTTTATGTATATTACTTCCTTTCTCTGCTAGGTTTTAAATTGTTTTGTTATTTGAATACCACGTCTGTCTATTTTGAGTTTTTCTTGTTTAACTATAACACCATCTAATATTTTGATTTTGCCTTTCAATACCATTTTGGCCACAGACTGTAAATTTTGATGAGTAGTATTTTCACCCTCTGTATGTCCTATAGTTGTATTTTCTTTTAATTTTCTCTTACTCAAGAATTATTTAGGGCTTTAATTTTTCATTGGTGAGAGCATATGTAATTAAACCTTTCCTTGTGAATCTATATTTATGTCAAACTTTTGTTAATTTGTATACTTTTCACTTTTTGGAATTCATGAAGCTTTTATTAATACCCTCAGCTATGACCAGTTTTTATGAATGTTCTACAGATGTTTGAGAATGAGTTATCTTTATTTCTAGAACAGATCATGCAATCTATTAAAAATGTGATAACCCTTAATTAGTAACAGGCTTCACTGTGTTCTTTTTTGCGTGTCTAACTCATCTGTCAAGTCTAAAAAGCACAAAAAGTCTCATAGAAGGTGTTTTGGTGAATTTCTTGGCATTTGCTTTCTGCTTGTATTGGTCGTCTGTGATTTGGCATCTAAATACTCACAACACATCTCTTCATTGTGGGTTATATTTTGATTGACTTTGTAAAGTCAGCCTCTTTCTACTTTGTAGAAAGTATTTCCTACTTTGTTAGGCCACATCAAAAACTGTCCCCCATGCTTGAGGCAGGAGATTGGTTACATTGATTCTTGTTTGCAATAGATGTTGGGACAAACAGTGGTGGAAGGGTATCACTACTGAGCCATTCTTTCACGTCACCTCTGATTTATCAGA
>NW_023245045.1:0-1809 GCF_002007445.2 Ailuropoda melanoleuca
CCTTCTCTTCACTACGTCTGTATCTTTGGGGTAAATACCCAGTAGTGCAATTGCTGGATCATAGGTAGCTCAATTTTTAACTTGGCTCCTAAAGCTTTGATGGGAGGAATGTGATCAGGACATCAGACTTTAAGGCAGTACTCTCCTATTTTTCATAAAGGCTGTGCAAAATGAATATTCATCTCCTTGCCTCTTTGCCTTTGATCCTGGAGCATGGAGTGCAGGGAAAGGCCTTTGAGAATTTGTAAACTGTGTTTAGTTTTGAGGGATGTTTAATTCAAAGGATACCAAAATGATAATGTTTCTGTAGGTATGGATTCTTTACCTACAGGTAATATTTCCTTTTCTTTTATTTTTATTTTTTTACTTTTATTTTTTTTAAGATTTTATTTATTCGAGCTGAAGGCAGACACTTAACGACTGAGCCACCCAGGCACCCCAATATTTCCTTTTCTAACATAGAGAATATAATGTGCACTTGACCAATCAATGCTTATTCCATAGAATGTTCATGGTTGCTTCGTATTTTTGAAAGCTGGAGTAAAGTTAAGTGTGACACGTATAACCTCTTTAGTTTGTTCAGTAATTTTACACTTCTAAGTATATGTTATGCTAGAATGTACAAAATGAATGCCACAAGAACACATACGACAAGCATCCCCGAAGAAAGAAACTCAGCTTGACTTTAGGTCTAGATTCTATTCCTTGGCCACTAAATATCAACCCAGCAAAAGTGACATACAAAGGGGAATAATGACCCAGTTTATTTAAATGTAGTTTGTCAAATGAGATTATAGAAATTCTCCTTCTTCCAACCAAAGCCTTCTGATCCTCTCATGTCTTGGGTAGCCTGCATGTCATCAAATATAACGTTAAACTACAAGTTCTGTTGATATGAATTTATGAAACACATGCTAAGATGCTTTGATGTTTCCTGAGCATGACAGATAGTCCCTGTAAAACCCTTGGCTTTTTTTCTTCTTCTTCTAAGACCTCCAAATTCTATTACTGTGCATTAAAAGGGAAAGGAAAAGTTTTAATATTTTGACTTTTATTTTCACAATAAACTTATCTTGAGAGAATTTTAAGGAAAAAAACAAACAACTTTGCAGTATTATTTATTGCCTGGATAAAAAGCAACGCTGTCCACATTTTGTGTAAATAGCAAGTGGCCAGGTGTCCCCAATGTGCATTCCAGCCAGCACACAGGAGCAGGACCCACTCGGAGAGCCTTCCCGGGGCATGAGGGCCGTCTTGCTGGTAGACCGGGGCATCCTTTCAACTTGTGGTGGTAAAACCCAGGGGTTGGAACCTGTTACATGGAAAGGAAACTTTATGCTAGCCATTTTCACCCTGATTGAGGTTGAAATATAAATGAGAGTGTTTGTGTTTGAGCTTCTCGCAACCATTTTCTTGGAAAGTGTTTTCTTAAAACATCATTTGAAATTGAAAATGCAAACTGTGGGTCTCAGTTCACTTTTCCCGGGTGGTCTTCAGAGGCTGGACTGAGGCTGGGTGTTTGGGTGTTTGCCTGTGTGGGGTGAGTGAGATGTGGGTAAGCCTGGACACATCATTTCTGAGAAACTTGGATTTTTCTGCTTTTAACTCCTGCCTGGTTTCCTAGGCTGATTATTGCAGGTGGGCATGTTGTGGCAGCTTGTGAGATCAAATTCTATCTTTTAAAAACATATTTCATTTATTTGCTTAAATATAAATAAATTTATATTATTTTTATTATTATTTATTTGTAGTGTTTATTTATTTTAAAGATTTTATGTGTTTATTTTAGTGGCGGGGGGGGGGGGAGAG
>NW_023245046.1:0-1809 GCF_002007445.2 Ailuropoda melanoleuca
CGCTCCTGGCCCCACAAACACCTCCAGCATGGCCCGGGGGCCCAGACAGTCACCCAGATTTGAATTTTCCCGCTGCCACTCATCAGATGGCCCAGCCCACAAGGAACTCGAGGTCTGCAGCTCACTCTCCTCCCCTGTACCAGGTGTGAGCCTTGGTCCCCCCTCACCCTGCGTGCTGACCCGGAACGGAGGCGAGGCACAGAAGTATTGCAGACACGGGCCGGCCACTCCCTTCCCTGCAGGGGCGGCACCTGCTGCCCAGGGAGTCAGTTCCCAACTTTGCATCGTGCGCCTTTGTGATCTGCCCGATATGATCGGTTCAAGCCCTGCCCAAACCCGGCCCCACCTCGAAGGACAAAGGCTCACTCCCCACATCGGCTCCTAAATACTTTTCAGAGTCCTGAGTGCTGTTCAGGTGTAAATATCACCGGGAATCAGGCACCTTGTTTCCGCATTCACGGAAGGAAGACGGGGAGGCTCAGTGAGGTGTAGTAACCCATGCACCAACTCCCACGCCTTCCTCCCGAGAAGTTTGTGTGTGACTTTCTTAAAGTTCTCCTTTTACTGCTAGGAGTATCTATAATTAAGACAGTTACTATTTGTTGAGTGACAAACAGTAACGTTTCTACCTGGGGGTCACTGTTGTTAGTTTCGTATGTGTACTAACTCTCCCTCTTCTATGTAAAGAAAGGACTATTAGCCCATCTTACAGATGAGGAATGGGAGGCCGAGAGAGTATGTCCACGCTGCACAGCTCCTAAGTTGGTGGGGTGAGGCTCTGAACCCGGATCTTCTGGGCCTGGAGCCCTCCTCCTTAACCACTCGTCTTTCCTGCCCCCTGCTGGGGCTGGGGATCGTGGTGGGCGCCCAGAGGTTAGTGGGGATCACCATGCAGCCTCTTTACAACTTGCAAATCTTTGTAGGGTGTCCTCTCCATCCTCTTCCATGCTTCGGGCCTTAGAATCCACTGTGTTTGATACTAACTTTGCCAATCCTACTTTCTTTTTGGTTACGTGTGCCTGGTATAGCTTTGTGACAGTGAATTGTCAACCTGGTCCTCCTGCTTTGTTCTCGATGCTCCTGGAAACGAGCTAAAGCTCAGCTTTGGCCTCTGATTTTGCCAAGACAGGACATCTGACCCGACTCTATCTTATTTTATGTGAATGAATTCTCCTACATCCTTTTCCTTTCTGCATCTTTGCTGGTTCGGGCAAACTGCCATTTGTCCTCCTTCTGCTTGTTAATGTTTAAGTTCAGCTAAAGGTTACTTCTTGTTTCTAACCCTTAGAATCATCATTAGACACAGGCTAAGAACCGTTGCCCCCCAAGGCTCTCTCTGCCCCCCGCTGCCCCACCCCAGGAAGAGCCACCCCAAGAAGGTCCCCACCCCTGTAGCTTCCCCTTCTATCCCCTACCCCACACACCCAGAGACCCCACGAGACTCAGAGCTGTTCCCTCTCCTCCTCACCGCTACCCCCTTCTGGGGGTCTCTACTCTGATCAATTGCCATTTTTCTCAGAGGTAACATATAGGGCAATGGCCTCCGCATTCCTGCTCCTCTGCAAAATCTATCTCGTTAACGCTGTCAGGGAACAAGGGACCTGTGCTCTGGTGAGGCTCTCAGCAGAGGCCAATATCCTAGAATCTTCTGGCTTCTGCTGCTGCAGCTGAGAAATCTGTTGCCAGTGCGTTTCTTCTCCTTTGTCAATAATTTATGCGCTCTATCAGGAAGCCTCTGAGATTTTATCTAGATTTCAGGAATGTCACCAAGATGCCAAGGGTGTGTCTTTTTTTTTTTTTTTTTTTTAA
>NW_023245047.1:0-1809 GCF_002007445.2 Ailuropoda melanoleuca
TTTTTTTTTTTTTAGAAGACTCTTCTCTAATGAATAATAAAAAGTGTACTTCCTAGTTACAATAGTTCATGTAGATTGAACTTGGCTAATGATATTATATATTATTTTCCTGTTTTTTTTTTCTCAAATGGGTAGATTACTTTTGCCTATGAAGAACCACTTGTCATTTAAAGAATCCAGACTTTTCATGAGTCATTAAAAAAAATGAAACAGCTTTGAATATTATCAGCAACTATCTTTGTGTTACTTCTAGTAAAAAAATATGGGTGAGTGACATATAAAATGTTTGCTAATTTAAATAAAATTAATTAATTAAAAAATATATATATATAATTTTGAAGTAACTTTTGTTGGCCATTAGACCACAGAAAATCATCATGAGTTTTGAGTAGGAATCATAGAACATAATGTAGATCAGTAATATTATCTGATAAGCTGACATTGCACAAAAATGCACACCTAATGCATTTTCCACAAATTCTGGGATTATTTATATTATCATACATTTCTAAGTTTAAAAATTTTGAGGAAAATATTGTGGCAAGGAGGATAAGATTTATAGACCCAACCCCAAATGAACACCTACACCTTTCCTAGTAATATGAAAATGCGCCCTGCTCATTCATGCCTCTACCTTTGAACATACAGTATCCTTTTCTAGACCATGTTTTACATCCTTTTTTAGTTGACTCCAACCGATTCTTGATATTTCACTTTAGGTGTTAGCATGATTTAGCTTATCCTATGTCCAGTAGCATTCTGCTAATTTATTATAACAGGTTTTATTCTGTTCTCAACTATTTCATCTCTTAGGGCTAAAGCTCCTAAAGGCAAGTTGTCTTCTCCTCACACTCCCAATTTAGGCATGTCTAACGCATAGGAAAGTACGTAGCCCACACACATCAGTTTGCTAGGGCTGCCATAACAAAGAACCACAAACAGGGTGGCTTAAATAGCAAAAACTGATTGTCTTACAGTTCTGGAAACTGGAAGTCTAGGATCAAGGACTTGGCAGGTTTGGTTCCTTCTAAGGACTGTGAGGGATCTTTTCCCAGTCTATCTAAATGGCTCGTAAATGGCCAAGTTCATTTTCATGTGGTGTTCTTCTGGTATCTCCATATCATCTTCCCTCTGTACGTATCTCTGTGCCCAAACATCTTTGTTAAGACATTAGTCACGTTGGGTTAGGGTCAACCCTAATGATTGCACATTAGCCTGAATGCTTTCTGGAAAGACTCTTTCTCCAAATAAGGTCACACTCTGAGGTACTGGGAATTAGGATTTCAACATAGGAAATTTGGTGAGATACAATTAAACAAAAAACACCACAAGAGATATTTGTCAAATCAGTGAGTGCATGGAAGAGCACTTTTAGAACTTATCAAATTTGGTTTAATAAGCCGATGTGTATATTTTCCTCCAAAGACTGTGCACTTTTAGAGCAAAATTCATATCCCACTCATGCTTGAATCTGTAGTGCTTAGCATGAACACCAACAGACAATTGGTTCAAAATGCTTTGTTAAATGAGTGATAAATGCAAATCATATAAAAGTGTTTTCTGTAAAAATGCCTCTGGAAGAATGTTTTATATGGGTCTTAGCTAATGCTCCGTTCAATTATTTTTGCTGATCATTGCAAATTGTATAGTCCCCAGAGCTGTAATGCCTTAGGCAATTTGAAAAAGATACCGTATGTCATTCAGAAGCTGGAAGTCTAAATATTTCCATGACTTAAATACCGTGTTTGCCTTATTAAAAATCAGCTCTCATCTATGATTTTGTGTCATTTCCATACTGCGTTTTTTTTT
>NW_023245048.1:0-12504 GCF_002007445.2 Ailuropoda melanoleuca
CTATCATCACCCTTCGTGAATAGGGAAACATGAGGGAAAGTTGTCGTGGAAGCCTGACGAGAGTGCCACATTGTGGTCTCTGAGACAGCACACAATCCAGGGTAATATCAACGAACATCATCTCTCATAAGTAAGGGAGCATTATTGAAAAGTTTCAGGATTTTCGAGGACTCAGCACACTTCTTATTGGTAATAAAGCAGAGCGTCCATGAAAACACCTCCAGGTAACATCAGCCTTTTCACTGGGGACCCTGATTCCACATTGGTTGTATGGGCCTGGGAAGGATCCAGCACTAGTACAGAGAAACAAAGTTTGAGGATAAAGCCCTTAAAGTCACATCGGCCGTATGGAAGGTGAAACAGGAACCAAGGTGCTTTGGTACCGTGAGTGAAACACGACCAACATAGCACTGAAAAACAATATTGGCCAACAGACGCTTCCTACAAAGTTTGCTTCCTGGGGAAAACCTAAACAACTGCTGCTGGCAATAGAACAAAAAGTCCAAAAACATGTCCGTCAGAAAAAACACCATGCAGGGACTGTCTTAGCACTATCATCACCATTCGTGAATTGGGAAACATGACGGAAATGGTCACGGATATCTGATGAGAGTGCCACATAGTTGTCTTGGAGACACCACAGAATCGATGGAAATATCTATGACCATCATTTCTCATGAGTAACGTAGCATGAATATAAAAGTTCAGCATTTTCGAGGACTCAGCTCCCTTCTTTTGTTAGTAAAGCAGAGCGTTCAGGAAAACAGCTCCAGCTAACATCAGCTTTTTCACTGTGGACCCTGATTCCTCGTTTTTGTATGGGCCTGGGAAGAATCCAGCAGGTAGAACCGAGAAACAAAGTTTGAGTGTAAAGCCTTTGAAGTCACTTCAGCCTTATGGAAGGTGGGAAAGGAATCAAGGTGCTTTGGAACCGTGAGTGAAACATGACGCAGAGAGCCCTGAGAAAAAAAAATTGGCTAACAGCCGCTACCAACGAAATGTTTGCTTCCTGTGGATATCCTATCAAAACTCCTGTTGGCAATGGAATGAAAATGCCAAAAAGATGTTTGTCAGAAACAAAAAGTTGCAGGGACCGTTTAGCACTATTATCACCCTTCGTGAATAGGGAAACTTGAGGGAAATTGCTCGCGTAAGCCTGACGAGAGTTCCACATAGTGTTCTCTGAGACACCACACAATCCAGTGAAAGATCAACTAACATCATCTCCCATGAGTAAGGGAGCATGAATGAAAATGTTCTGGATTTTCTAGGACTCAGCACCCTCCTTATTGGTAATAAAGCAGAGCATCCAGGAAAACACCTCCAGCTAACATCAGCCTTTTCACTGGGGACCCTGATTCCACATTGGGTGTATGGGCCTGGGAAGGTACCAGCACTTAGAACTGAAAACAAAGAGTGAGGATAAAGCCTTTGAATTCATATCGGCCTTATGGAAAGTGGAACAGGAAACAAGGTGCTTTGGTAGTCTGAGTGAAACACGACGAACACAGCACTCAGAAACACCATTTGGCCAACAGAAGCTTCCAACGAAATGTGTGCATCCTGGGGAAATCCTATCAAAACTTTGGAGGCAAAAGAATGAAAAGGCCAAAAATATGTGCGTCAGAATCTACACTGTGCAGGGACCATCTTAGCACTATCATCACCCATCGTGAATAGGAAAATATGAGGGGAAGTGGTCGCAGAAGCCTGACAAGGGTGCCATATAGTGGTCTCTGAGACACCACACAATCCAGGGTAATATCAACGAACATCATCTCTCATGAGTCAGGGAGCATGAATGAAATGTTTCAGGATTTCCGAGGACTCAGCACACTTCTTATTGTTAATAAAACAGAGCGTCCAGGAAAACACCTCCAGCTAACATCAGCCTTTTCACTGGGGACCCTGATTCCACATTGGGTGTATGGACCTGGGAGGGTTCCAGCACTTAGAACAGAGAAAAAAAGTGTGAGGATAAAGCCCTTAAAGTCACAACGGCCGTATGGAAGGTGGAACCGGAATCAAGGTGCTTTGGTACCTTGAGTGAAACACGACCAACATAGTACTGAGAAACAAATGGCCAACAAATGCTTCCTACGAAGTTTGCTTCCTGGGGAAATCCTATCAAAACTGCTGCTAGCAATGGAACGAAAAGCCCAAAGACATATCCATAAGAAACAACACCGTGCAGGGACCATTTTAGCAATATCATTACCTTTCGTGAATAGGGAAACATGAGGGAAAGTGGTCGCGGAAGCCTGACGAGAGTGCCCCATAGTGGTCTCTGAGACACCACACAGTCCAGGGAAATATCAACGATCATCATCTCTCGTGAGTAAGGGAGCATGAATGAAAAGGTTCAGGATTTTCGAGGACTCAGCGCCCTTCTCATTGGTAATAAAGCAGAGCGTCCAGGGAAACACCTCCAGCGAACAGCAGCCTTTTCACTGGGGACCCCGATTCCACATTGGGTGTAGGGGCCTGGGGAGGATCCAGCCCTTAGAACCAAGAAACAAAGTGTGAGGGGAAAGCCCTTGAAGTCACGACGGCCTTATGGAAGGTGGAACAGGAATCAAGGTGCTTTGGTACCGTGAGTGAAACACGACGAACACAGCACTCAGAAACACCATTTGGCCAACAGAAGCTTCCAACGAAATGTGTGCATCCTGGGGAAATCCTATCAAAACTTTGGAGGCAAAAGAATGAAAAGGCCAAAAATATGTGCGTCAGAATCTACACCGTGCAGGGACCATCTTAGCACTATCATCACCCATCGTGAATAGGAAAATATGAGGGGAAGTGGTCGCAGAAGCCTGACAAGAGTGCCATATAGTGGTCTCTGAGACACCACACAATCCAGGGTAATATCAACGAACATCATCTCTCATGAGTCAGGGAGCATGAATGAAATGTTTCAGGATTTCCGAGGACTCAGCACACTTCTTATTGGTAATAAAGCAGAGCGTCCAGGAAAACACCTCCAGCTAACATCAGCCTTTTCACTGGGGACCCTGATTCCACATTGGGTGTATGGACCTGGGAGGGTTCCAGCACTTAGAACAGAGAAAAAAAGTGTGAGGATAAAGCCCTTAAAGTCACAACGGCCGTATGGAAGGTGGAACCGGAATCAAGGTGCTTTGGTACCTTGAGTGAAACACGACCAACATAGTACTGAGAAACAAATGGCCAACAAATGCTTCCTACGAAGTTTGCTTCCTGGGGAAATCCTATCAAAACTGCTGCTAGCAATGGAACGAAAAGCCCAAAGACATATCCATAAGAAACAACACCGTGCAGGGACCATTTTAGCAATATCATTACCTTTCGTGAATAGGGAAACATGAGGGAAAGTTGTTGCGGAAGACTGACGAGAGTGCCCCATAGTTGTCTCTGAGAAACCACACAATCCAGGGAAATAATAACGAACATCATCTCCCATGAGTAAGGGAGCATGAATGAAAAGGTTCAGGATTTTCTAGGACACTGCATACTTCTTATTGGTAATAAAGCAGAGCATCCAGATAAACACCTCCAGCTAACATCAGGCTTTTAACTGGGGTCCCTGATTCCACATTGGTGTATGGGCCTGGGAAGGACCCAGCACTTAGTACTGAGAAACAAATTGTGAGGATAACTCCCTTGAACTCTCATCAGCCATATTGAAGTTGGAACAGGAATCAAGGGGCTTTGTTACCATGAGTGAAACACTACGCACACAGCACTGAGAAAGAAAATTTGGCCAACAGCTGCTTCCAACGAAATGTTTGATTCATGGGGAATCCTATCAAAACTACTGGTGGCAGTGGAATGAAAAGGCTAAAAACATCTATCAGAAACAACACCGTGCAGGGACCGTCTTAGCACTGTCATCACATTTGTGAATTGGGAAAATGAGGGAGAGTGTTCAAGGCGGCCTGAGGAGAGTGCCACATAGTGGTCTCGGAGACACCACACAATTGATGGAAATATCAACAACAATCATCTCTCATGAGTAAGGTAGCATGAATGAAACAATTCAGGATTTTTGAGGACTCAGCGCACGTCTTTTTGTAATAAAGCAGAGCGTCGTGGAATACACCTACAGCGAACATCAGACTTTCCACTATGGACCCTGATTCCACATTGGGAGTATGGGCCTGGGCAGAATCCAGCACATAGAACCGAGAAACAAAGTGTGAGGATAAATCCCTGGAAGTCACATCGGCCTTATGGAAAGTGGAACAGGAATCAAGGTGCTTTGGTACCGTGAGTGAAACACGACGAACACAGCACTGAGAAACACAATTCGGCCAAAACCCGCTTCCAACGAAATGTTTGCTCCCTGGGGAAATCCTGTCAAAACTGCTGGCGGCAATGGAACGAAAAGGCCCAAAACACGTCCGTCAGAAACAACACCGTACAGGGACCGTCTTAGCACTATCATCACCCTTCGTGAATAGGGAAACATGAGGGAAAGTGGTCGCGGAAGCCTGACGAGAGTGCCCCATAGTGGTCTCTGAGACCCCACACAGTCCAGGGAAATATCAACGATCATCATCTCTCGTGAGTAAGGGAGCATGAATGAAAAGGTTCAGGATTTTCGAGGACTCAGCGCCCTTCTCATTGGTAATAAAGCAGAGCGTCCAGGGAAACACCTCCAGCGAACAGCAGCCTTTTCACTGGGGACCCCGATTCCACATTGGGTGTAGGGGCCTGGGGAGGATCCAGCCCTTAGAACCAAGAAACAAAGTGTGAGTGGAAAGCCCTTGAAGTCACGACGGCCTTATGGAAGGTGGAACAGGAATCAAGGTGCTTTGGTACCGTGAGTGAAACACGACGAACACAGCACTGAGAAAGACAATTCGGCCAAAACCCGCTTCCAACGAAATGCTTGCTCCCTGGGGAAATCCTGTCAAAACTGCTGGCGGCAATGGAACGAAAAGGCCCAAAACACGTCCGTCAGAAACAACACCGTACAGGGACCGTCTTAGCACTATCATCACCCTTCGTGAATAGGGAAACATGAGGGAAAGTGGTCGCGGAAGCCTGACGAGAGTGCCCCATAGTGGTCTCTGAGACCCCACACAGTCCAGGGAAATATCAACGATCATCATCTCTCGTGAGTAAGGGAGCATGAATGAAAAGGTTCAGGATTTTCGAGGACTCAGCGCCCTTCTCATTGGTAATAAAGCAGAGCGTCCAGGAAAACACCTCCAGCGAACAGCAGCCTTTTCACTGGGGACCCCGATTCCACATTGGGTGTAGGGGCCTGGGGAGGATCCAGCCCTTAGAACCAAGAAACAAAGTGTGAGGGGAAAGCCCTTGAAGTCACGACGGCCTTATGGAAGGTGGAACAGGAATCAAGGTGCTTTGGTACCGTGAGTGAAACACGACGAACACAGCACTGAGAAAGACAATTCGGCCAAAACCCGCTTCCAACGAAATGCTTGCTCCCTGGGGAAATCCTGTCAAAACTGCTGGCGGCAATGGAACGAAAAGGCCCAAAACACGTCCGTCAGAAACAACACCGTACAGGGACCGTCTTAGCACTATCATCACCCTTCGTGAATAGGGAAACATGAGGGAAAGTGGTCGCGGAAGCCTGACGAGAGTGCCCCATAGTGGTCTCTGAGACCCCACACAGTCCAGGGAAATATCAACGATCATCATCTCTCGTGAGTAAGGGAGCATGAATGAAAAGGTTCAGGATTTTCGAGGACTCAGCGCCCTTCTCATTGGTAATAAAGCAGAGCGTCCAGGGAAACACCTCCAGCGAACAGCAGCCTTTTCACTGGGGACCCCGATTCCACATTGGGTGTAGGGGCCTGGGGAGGATCCAGCCCTTAGAACCAAGAAACAAAGTGTGAGGGGAAAGCCCTTGAAGTCACGACGGCCTTATGGAAGGTGGAACAGGAATCAAGGTGCTTTGGTACCGTGAGTGAAACACGACGAACACAGCACTGAGAAAGACAATTCGGCCAAAACCCGCTTCCAATGAAATGCTTGCTCCCTGGGGAAATCCTGTCAAAACTGCTGGCGGCAATGGAACGAAAAGGCCCAAAACACGTCCGTCAGAAACAACACCGTACAGGGACCGTCTTAGCACTATCATCACCCTTCGTGAATAGGGAAACATGAGGGAAAGTGGTCGCGGAAGCCTGACGAGAGTGCCCCATAGTGGTCTCTGAGACACCACACAGTCCAGGGAAATATCAACGATCATCATCTCTCGTGAGTAAGGGAGCATGAATGAAAAGGTTCAGGATTTTCTAGGACACTGCATACTTCTTATTGGTAATAAAGCAGAGCATCCAGATAAACACCTCCAGCTAACATCAGGCTTTTAACTGGGGTCCCTGATTCCACATTGGTGTATGGGCCTGGGAAGGACCCAGCACTTAGTACTGAGAAACAAATTGTGAGGATAACTCCCTTGAACTCTCATCAGCCATATTGAAGTTGGAACAGGAATCAAGGGGCTTTGTTACCATGAGTGAAACACTACGCACACAGCACTGAGAAAGAAAATTTGGCCAACAGCTGCTTCCAACGAAATGTTTGATTCATGGGGAATCCTATCAAAACTACTGGTGGCAGTGGAATGAAAAGGCTAAAAACATCTATCAGAAACAACACCGTGCAGGGACCGTCTTAGCACTGTCATCACATTTGTGAATTGGGAAAATGAGGGAGAGTGTTCAAGGCGGCCTGAGGAGAGTGCCACATAGTGGTCTCGGAGACACCACACAATTGATGGAAATATCAACAACAATCATCTCTCATGAGTAAGGTAGCATGAATGAAACAATTCAGGATTTTTGAGGACTCAGCGCACGTCTTTTTGTAATAAAGCAGAGCGTCGTGGAATACACCTACAGCGAACATCAGACTTTCCACTATGGACCCTGATTCCACATTGGGAGTATGGGCCTGGGCAGAATCCAGCACATAGAACCGAGAAACAAAGTGTGAGGATAAAGCCTTTGAAGTCACATCGGCCTGACGGAAGGTGGAACAGGAATCAAGGTGCTTTGGTACCGTGAGTGAAACACGACGAACACAGCACTGAGAAAGACAATTCGGCCAAAACCCGCTTCCAACGAAATGCTTGCTCCCTGGGGAAATCCTGTCAAAACTGCTGGCGGCAATGGAACGAAAAGGCCCAAAACACGTCCGTCAGAAACAACACCGTACAGGGACCGTCTTAGCACTATCATCACCCTTCGTGAATAGGGAAACATGAGGGAAAGTGGTCGCGGAAGCCTGACGAGAGTGCCCCATAGTGGTCTCTGAGACCCCACACAGTCCAGGGAAATATCAACGATCATCATCTCTCGTGAGTAAGGGAGCATGAATGAAAAGGTTCAGGATTTTCGAGGACTCAGCGCCCTTCTCATTGGTAATAAAGCAGAGCGTCCAGGAAAACACCTCCAGCGAACAGCAGCCTTTTCACTGGGGACCCCGATTCCACATTGGGTGTAGGGGCCTGGGGAGGATCCAGCCCTTAGAACCAAGAAACAAAGTGTGAGGGGAAAGCCCTTGAAGTCACGACGGCCGTATGGAAGGTGGAACCGGAATCAAGGTGCTTTGGTACCTTGAGTGAAACACGACCAACATAGTACTGAGAAACAAATGGCCAACAAATGCTTCCTACGAAGTTTGCTTCCTGGGGAAATCCTATCAAAACTGCTGCTAGCAATGGAACGAAAAGCCCAAAGACATATCCATAAGAAACAACACCGTGCAGGGACCATTTTAGCAATATCATTACCTTTCGTGAATAGGGAAACATGAGGGAAAGTTGTTGCGGAAGACTGACGAGAGTGCCCCATAGTTGTCTCTGAGAAACCACACAATCCAGGGAAATAATAACGAACATCATCTCCCATGAGTAAGGGAGCATGAATGAAAAGGTTCAGGATTTTCTAGGACACTGCATACTTCTTATTGGTAATAAAGCAGAGCATCCAGGATAAACACCTCCAGCTAACATCAGGCTTTTAACTGGGGTCCCTGATTCCACATTGGTGTATGGGCCTGGGAAGGACCCAGCACTTAGTACTGAGAAACAAATTGTGAGGATAACTCCCTTGAACTCTCATCAGCCATATTGAAGTTGGAACAGGAATCAAGGGGCTTTGTTACCATGAGTGAAACACTACGCACACAGCACTGAGAAAGAAAATTTGGCCAACAGCTGCTTCCAACGAAATGTTTGATTCATGGGGAATCCTATCAAAACTACTGGTGGCAGTGGAATGAAAAGGCTAAAAACATCTATCAGAAACAACACCGTGCAGGGACCGTCTTAGCACTGTCATCACATTTGTGAATTGGGAAAATGAGGGAGAGTGTTCAAGGCGGCCTGAGGAGAGTGCCACATAGTGGTCTCGGAGACACCACACAATTGATGGAAATATCAACAACAATCATCTCTCATGAGTAAGGTAGCATGAATGAAACAATTCAGGATTTTTGAGGACTCAGCGCACGTCTTTTTGTAATAAAGCAGAGCGTCGTGGAATACACCTACAGCGAACATCAGACTTTCCACTATGGACCCTGATTCCACATTGGGAGTATGGGCCTGGGCAGAATCCAGCACATAGAACCGAGAAACAAAGTGTGAGTGTAAAGCCTTTGAAGTCACATCGGCCTGACGGAAGGTGGAACAGGAATCAAGGTGCTTTGGTACCGTGAGTGAAGCACAACGCACACAACACTGAGAAACATAATTTGGCCACAACCTCTTCCAACGAAATGTTTGCTTCCTGGGGAAATCCTATCAAAACTTCTGCTGGCAACAGAACGAAAAGTCCAAACACATGTCCGTCAGAAACAACACCGTGCAGGGACCGTCTTAGCAGAATCATCAACTTTCGAAAATAGGGAAACATGAGGGAATGTGGTCGCAGAGGCCTGACGAGAGTGACACAGAGTGGTCTCTGAGACACCACACAATCCAGGAAAGATCAACGAACATCATCTCCCATGAGCAAGGAGCATGAATGAAAAAGTTCAGGATTTTCGATGACTCAGTGCCCTTGTTATTGGTATAAAGCATTGCGTCCAGGAAAACACCTCCAGCTAACATCAGCATTTTCACTGGGGTCCCTGATTCCACATTGGTGTATGGGCCTGGGAAGGACCCTGCACTTAGAACCGAGAAACAATGTGTGAGGATAAAGCCCTTGAGTTCACAACGGCTTTATGGAAGGTGGAACAGGTATCAAGGTGCTTTGGTACCGTGAGTAAAACACGATGCACACAGCACTGGAAAACAATATTTGGCCAACAGCCTCTTGCAAAGAATTGTTTGCCTCCTCGGTAAATCCTATCAAAACTGCTGTTTGCAATTGAAAGAAAAGGACAAAAACATGTCCATCAGAATCAAAACCGTGCAGGGATCATCTTTGCACTATCTTCAACCTTCGTGAATAGGGAAACATGAGGGAAAGCGTTTGCGGAAGCCTGATGAGTGCCACATAGTGGTTTCTGAGACACCACACAAAACAGGGAAATATCAACGAACATCATCTCTCATGAGTAAGGGATCATGAATGAAAAGGTTCAGGATTTTGGAGGACTCAACACCATTCTTATTGGTAATAAAGCAGAGGGTTCAGGAAAACACCTCTAGGTAACTTCAGCCTCTGCATTGGGGACCCTGATTCCACATGGGGTGTATGGCCCTGGTAAGGATCCAGCACTTACAACCAGGAAACAAAGTGTGAGCATAAATCCATGAAGTCTCATCGGCCTTTTGGAAGGTGGAAAAGGAATCAAGGTGCTTTGGTACCGTGGGTGAAACACGACCAACATAGCACTGAGAAACAAAATTTGGCCAACAGCCGCTTCCAACGAAGTTTGCTTCCTGGGGAAATCCTATCAAACTGCTGGTGGCAATCGAGCGAAAATGCCAAAAACATGTCCATCAGAATAAACACCATGCAGGGACCGTCTTAGCACTATCATCAACCTTCGTGCACAGGGAAACAAGAGGAAAGATGTCCGGAACCTGACGAGAGTGCCAACTTTGTTCTCTAGGACACCACACACTCCAGGGAAATATCAAAGAAAGACTTCTCCCATGAGTAAAGGATCATGAATGAACAGGTTCAGGATTTTCGAGGACTCAGCACCCTTCTTATTGGTAATAATGCAGAGTGTCCCGGAAAACACCTCCAGCTAACATCAGCTGTTTCACTGAACCCTGATCCCACATTGGGTGTATGGAACTGGGAAGGTTCCAGCACTTCGAACCGAGAAACAAAAGGTAAGGATAAAGCCCTTGAAGTCACATTGGCCTTATGGAATTTGGGTCAGGAATCAAGTTGCTTTGGTACCATGAGTGAAACACGATGCACACAGCACAAAGAAACAAAATTTGGCCAACAGCAGCTTCCAAAGAAATGTTTGCTTCCTGGGTAAATCCTATCAAAACTGCTGGTGGCAAAGGAACGAAAATGACAAAACATGTCCGTCAGAAACAACACCGTGCAGGGACCGTCTCAGCACTATCATCATCCTTCGTGAGAAGGGAAATGAGGAAAGTGGTCACGGAACTCTGACGAGAATGCCACATAGTGGTCTCTCAGACACCACAAAATCCAGGGAAATATCAATGAACATCTCTCCTGAGTAAGGAAGCATGAATGAAAAGGTTCAGGATTTTACCAGGAATCACCACCCTTCCTATTGTTAATAAAGCAGAGCTTCCAGGAAAACGCCTCCAGCTAACATCAGCTTTTTCCCTTGGGACCCTGATTCCACAATGGTTGTATGGGTCTGGGAAGTATCCAGCATACTTACGACCTAGAAACAAAGTGTGAGGATAAACACCTTGAAGTCACATCGGCCTTATGGAAGGTGGAACAGGGTCAAGGAGCTTTGGTGCCATGAGTGAAAAACGACGAACACAGCACTGAAATAAAATATGGCCAACTGCCACTTCCAATGAAATGTTTGCTTCCTGGGGAAATCCTATCAAAACTGCTGGTGGTAATGGAACGAAAAGGCCAAAAACATGTCTGTCAGAACAACACCGTGCAGGGACAGTCTTAGCACTATCATCACCCTACATAAATAGGGAAACATGAGGGAAAGAGTTCATGGAAGCCTGATGAGAGTGCCACATAGTGGTCTCTGAGACACCATACAATCCAGGGAAATATCAACGAACATCATCTCGCATGAGTAAGGGAGCATGAATGAAAAGGCTCAGGATTTTTGAGGACTCAGCACCATTCTTATTGGAAGTAAAGCATAGCGTCCCGGAAAACACCTCCAGGTAACATCAGCCTTTTCACTGGTTACCCTGAATCCACAATGTTTGTATGGTCCTGGCAGGTTGCAGCAATTAGAAACGAGAAACAAAGTGTGATAAAAAAAAGCCCTTTATGTCACATCGGCCTTATGGAAGTTGGAACGGGAATCAAGGTGCTTTGGTGCCGTGAGTGAAACACGATGCACACAGAACTGAGAACCACAATTTTGACAACTGTCACTTGCAAGGAAATGTTTGCTTCCTAGGGAAATCCTATAAAACTGCTGGTGGTAATGGAAATAAAAGGCAAAAACATGTCCATCTGAAACAACACCGTGCAGGGACCATCTTCGCACTAACATCACCCTTTGTGAAGAGGGAAACATGAGGGAAAGTGTTCACAGAGCCTGATGAGAATGCCACATAGTGGTCTCTGAGACCCCACACAATCCAGGGAAATATCAACGAACATCATCTCTCATGAGTAATGGAGCATGAATGAATAGTTTCAGTATTTTCGAGGACTCAGCGACCTTATATTTGTAGTAAAGCAGAGCGTCAAGGAAAACACCTCCAGCTAACATCAGCCTTTCACTGGCGACACTGGTTCCACATTGGGTGAATGGGCCTGGGAAGTTTCCAGCACTTAGAACCTAGAAACAAATTGTGAGGATAAAGCCCTTGAAGTCACATCGACCTTATGAGTTGGAACGGGAATCAAGGTGCTTTGGTGCCGTGAGTGAAACACGATGCACACAGAACTGAGAACCACAATTTTGACAACTGTCACTTGCAAGGAAATGTTTGCTTCCTAGGGAAATCCTATAAAACTGCTGGTGGTAATGGAAATAAAAGGCAAAAACATGTCCATCTGAAACAACACCGTGCAGGGACCATCTTCGCACTAACATCACCCTTTGTGAAGAGGGAAACATGAGGGAAAGTGTTCACAGAGCCTGATGAGAATGCCACATAGTGGTCTCTGAGACCCCACACAATCCAGGGAAATATCAACGAACATCATCTCTCATGAGTAATGGAGCATGAATGAATAGTTTCAGTATTTTCGAGGACTCAGCGACCTTATATTTGTAGTAAAGCAGAGCGTCAAGGAAAACACCTCCAGCTAACATCAGCCTTTCACTGGCGACACTGGTTCCACATTGGGTGAATGGGCCTGGGAAGTTTCCAGCACTTAGAACCTAGAAACAAATTGTGAGGATAAAGCCCTTGAAGTCACATCGACCTTATGGAAG
>NW_023245049.1:0-1810 GCF_002007445.2 Ailuropoda melanoleuca
CTCCCCCTGCTTGTGTTCCCTCTCTCCCTGGCTGTCTCTATCTCTGTCGAATAAATAAAAAAAATAAAAAAAATAAAATCTTAAAAAAAAAAAAAAAGAAACACTAGTTTCAGTGCCAGGTACTGCTGCAGTCATTACATACAGTAATGAACAAAATACATACAGTGGTGAACAAAAGACAAAGACCTTTTAGCGGGGAGATAAGAGTAAACAAATAAATGACATGTCTTGTATTATTATAAATTATGAAGAAAAATAAAGCAGGATAAGATTAGAGAGTGATGGCGAATGCTATTTTAATAAGGGTGGTCAGAGCAGGAATCTGAGAAAGAGATGTTTAGGCAAGGATCTGAATGAAGTGAGTTACTGTAACTATAAAAGCCCTGAAGTGGGTTCAAGGGAGAGTGAGGCCATGTTTGTTTGGGGGGTGGGGCCGGATGTAATAGAAATAATATATGTATTATATATTTGTATATATTGGAAATATATACAGAATATAAAGTTTAAACCATTGATGTAGGAGGTTTTTATAATTACAATCCAACTCACCCATTTACTCACAATCCTTTTGGTTTTATATTGAATTTTAATATTCCAGTCCTGTGGAGAACTCAAAATCATTGACCTTCTAGATTTGATGTTTAGGTCATTAAGTGGCTTACTTATCCATCTTTAAAAAAAAAAAAAGATGGATTTCTTACTTATAAAGACAGATTTCATGGCCTTATTTATAATAGCGTAGTCACTTATTCTTAAACAATAGTGGTCTCTGGAATATCACTAAAGCGTATGGCCCTTTAGAATTCTATTCCTAATTTCTTTGAGTATTCATTTTTCTCTTTAAAATTTAGTGGAGTTATATCTAGATTAAATATTTAAACTGAACATTATATGTGGTTCTCTTGTCTCTGATAGTCCCTTATGTCACCTGGATTATAGTCATACCAATTTAGGGTGAGGCTCTAATCATTGAAACTCAAACTTGGAAACAGCATATACAAGTTTAAATTTACAATTTTGTATAGTTATTCATAGGTACATATAATTTCTAACAGTTTTTTCCATTCCCTTTTTTTTCTTGTTAAGCTTTATTGAGATACTCAGATACTATACACCCATTTAAAGTGTACAGTTTAGTGTTTTTTAGTATATCCACAGAGTGTACAACCATCACCACAATCAGTTTGTTGTTGTTTTTTTTAAGATTTTATTTATTTGAGAGAGAGAGAGAGAGCGACAGAAAGAGAGCATAAACAGTAGAGGGACAGAGAGAGAAGCAGGCTCCCGCTGAATAGGGAGCCTGATGAGGGGCTGGATCCCATGACCCAGGGATCATGACCTGAGCTGAAGGCAGCTGCTTAACCAACTGCACCACCCAGTTGCCCCCACCACAATCAGTTTTCGAACAGTTTTATTACCCCCAAAAGAGACTCCAACCCTTTGAACTTTGTTCGCTTACTTCAAGTTTGTTTTGGCTATTCTGGGTCCCTTGAATTTCCATGTGAATTTTAGGTTGAACTTACCAATTTCTGCAAATAAGTCATCTGGAATTTTCGTAAGGATTGCATTGTATCTGTAGATCAGTGTGGAGAATATCTCACCATCCTAACAATAGTGAGCCATCTAACCCATGAATTTAGGCTGTCTTTCCATCTATTTAGTTTTTTTAAATTTTCTTTCAACAATGTTTTGTTGTTTTCAGAATATAATTTTTGCACTTTTTTTGGTTTAATTTATTCCTAGGGGCGCCTGGGTGGCACAGCGGTTAAGCGTCTGCCTTCGGCTCAGGGCGTGATCCCAGCGTTACGGG
>NW_023245050.1:0-1811 GCF_002007445.2 Ailuropoda melanoleuca
TTCTCCTGACTGATGATAGGAAAAATGGCAAAAAAAAAAAAAAAAAGAGAGAGCGAGAGAGACAAAAAAGAATTCGAGGGTTGAAGGTAGCATGGGACTGCTTGGAAAGAGAAAGGAAGACCATGATGTTCATGAAGTATTATCAATGGTGCTGCCCCAACCCCCTTGCCTAGGAGCTGAAGTATTCATATGGGGTTCAAAGCCTTAGAGACCTTTAGTGTTCAGGTTGGTCATGTACTATATTTTCCTTGCTATTGAAGTCCTCTGCACTCTTACTCTATTTTCTCTCCCAAAGTGATCTTACTCACTTCCATGACATCAGTTACTGTTTATTTACTGATTATCCCAAATTTACATTTTCGACCAAAACCTCTCTTCTAAACTGACCTATCCAATTATCTTCTCAGCACCTTCACCTTGATGCATCAAGCCAAAATATCTAAAACTTGTTTTATGATTTTTTGCTTAAGAAATCTACTTCTCTAATGTTCTCCATGTCAGGGATTTCCCCCGTACCTCTCCATCCAAGGGATTGTCCGTCCCACCCCATCCTTAGGCATGTCAAGCCACATGCCATGATTTATCTTCTTCTTCTCTCATTACCTTTTACATATCAGTTAAATTTAATTCCTAAATATTTTTGAATGTGTCCTTTTCTCTCCATCTCTGCTATCAGTCTAATGCAAGCCATCATCATCCTCATATCTCACATGAACTGCTAACTGATCTCATCACATCATTTTTGTCCCATGCCAATCCATATTGCAAATAGAAGCCACAGTGAGATTTATGAGACAAATCTGATTACAATTTGCCCCTGTTTAAAATTTGTTGATAGCATTTCATTTTTTAAAGATATACCGCATAGGGGCACCTGGGTGCCTCAGTTAAGCATCTGCCTTTGGCTCAGGTTATGATCCTGGGATCACGCTCCATACCAGGTTCCCTGCTAAGCAGGGAAACTGCTTCTCCCTCTCCTTCCCACTTGTGCTCTCCATCACTATCTCTCTCTCTCAGATGAATAAATAAAATCTTAAGAAAAAAAAGATAAACTGCATAATCTTTTAATGATAGCCCACAAAATTCTGGGTGATCACCTCCTACCAGCCTTCTCTCATTCCAGTCTTTCTTTCCCTCCTTGTACTACAGCTTTACTGTTCTTTCTTTCAGTTCCCTAAGTATATCAAGTTCCTTCCCATATTGGAATTTGTACATGCTTCTTCCTTTATTTGCAGTTGTCTAAGCATTTTCTATTCTGTTGTAACCTTAATTCACATATCTTCAAACAAAGACTTCCTTGATGCTATGGACTGAATTGTGTCCCCCCTGAAATCCCTATGTTGAAGCCCTAACCTCCAGTGTGATGGTATTTGGAGATTGGACCTTTGGGAGGTAATTACATTTAGATGAGGTTATAAGAATAGGACCCTCATGATGGGATTAAGGCCTTCATAAAAGAGATAGCAGAGAGGGTTCTCTTTCTCTGCCCACCCCCTTCTCTGTACCTCTGTATCTCTCTGTTTCTCTCTCTGCCCTGTGAAGACATAGCAAGGAGGCAGCTGTCTGCAGGTCAGGCAGTGAGCCTTTACCCAGAAACCAGTCCTGCTGACACCCTGATCTTGAACTGCAGCCTCCAGAACTGTGAGAAAATGAATTCCTATTATCTAAGCCACCTACTCTCTAGTATTTTGGTTTGGCAGCCTGAGTTAATACACTTGAGTAGCCACAAAATAGTCAGGGCTCCCTTTTATCCTTTCTCAGAGGTTTTTTTTTTTTTTTTTTCCCCAGAGAGGGGGGCAGAGAGCACACTA
>NW_023245051.1:0-1811 GCF_002007445.2 Ailuropoda melanoleuca
TTTTTTTTCCAATAGCATGTCAAGACCGAATTTTTTAAAAGGTGTGCACCCTTGCTTCAAAACTCTGGGTGCCTGAACTGTGATTCTCCTACTAAGATTTCCATAAACTCCATACTGCATCTTTTTCTAAAAGTGACAACACTTGACACTCTAGAATATGCCAGATTCTACAAAACAAGTGTCAAGGCTGCTTGTACCACCACTCAGACCTGCTGTAGAGCTCTTTGGCCAGGCTCTAAAGCTGGCAGCTTTTTATGTCACCTGGCATAAAGGCCTGAAAAATATTCCTAGGTGTGGAGTATGTTGCTTACAGAACTCAAAGCATCCTCTTAGGCACTGTTATTCTTTCTTGTAGGGGATGCAAGAGGCAGCAATTTATCTTCTACTTAGAAGGGGATGTTCTAGCACTCCTCAGAACACTGGGCATTTAAACCCTTTCATGAGGGATCCCTGATTCTTCATAAGGTTAATTTCCTACTTTCTGGAGCACAAACCTCCAGCATGCTAGCCACCTCTTGCTCAGCTTGTTTAATCAGCATGATGTCATTGATATAATGGACCATTAGGATACCCTATAGGATTTTCAGGTGATCCACATCTCCTTGGACTATATTATGAGAGAGAAAGGAGAGTTAACACAGCCCTGGGGCTAAAGTGTGAATGCATATTGTTGCCTGTTTATTTCATTTGTATACTAATATTTCTAATTGTATTTATTGATTGGGATAGAAAAGAATACATTCTCCAAGTCAGTGGCTGTATACCTGAGGCCATATTATCCTGCTTTCACAGTGATACTTTGCTTGGCATGGCAACTGCAGTTGGGGCTGCTACTTTGCTGAATGTTGTTCTACAATCATTCTGCTAATTTATATGGTTTCTACAGGCCAGAGTGTCAAATTAAATGAAGGTGTGATGGGAACTACCATTCGGGCATCCTTAATATCCTTAAGGGTATTGTTAATCTCCACCATCCTCTGGCATTGTGATATTGTTTTAGATACAATCTCTTGGCCAGGAGAGGCAGTTTCAAAGATGTCTACTTGGACTTCCTCCCTGTAATAGTTCTTATTCCACAGGCCAAGAACAATGAATGGAAATGACTCCCAACCGTGAAGTATATACATTTCAATTATATACTTGGGATTGGGTAAATGAGCACTGAGTTGATTTGTGAACCCAATGGACCCATTGTGAGCCAGACTTCGGCCATAACTCCATTTATTACCTGGCCTGAATATGATTCCATTCCAATAGTGGAGCCATGATGTTGCTTCAGTTCTTCAGGTATTAATGTTGACTCTGACCATGTGTTTAATAGTCCTCAAACTATGGGGTACTCCGCTTGCCCCAAGACACAGTAATTCAAATAAGTGCAAGTGGGTCCCTTTGGAGAAGGTCCAGGGAATCATTGTGATAAATACTTGACATGGTGTTGTAGGGTGCTTCTTCCTGAGAGCCAGCAAAATCTTCAGTCAATGATTTGAAAACTGGTCCAGGACCAGGAACTGGGCAAGAGATTGTGATACTTTTTATTTGGGTGACCACCCTCAGCCTCCTGCTCATTCATTCTTTCTTTAAATTATGTATATTAAGTAGTACTTTCATTGGCAACCCATATATTTTGCCCCTAGTGATACCATGTTGTATCTTTATAAATTTTATTCCATCTTTATGATTCTATCTTGACTGCTACTCCAACAACTGGTACTATCATAATTGAGACTCCCTAGCTGCTGAGGGTTAAGTGCCTCATTTTCTATTGCTTCAGGGCCCTATCATTCTCACTACTACTAATGAACCAAGTTCCA
>NW_023245052.1:0-1811 GCF_002007445.2 Ailuropoda melanoleuca
TGGGCCAGAACGCTGTGCCTCAGTATCTCCAACATGCCTGGTCAACGGGGGTGTTTTCCATCAATACTTTAGAACTTTACAATCTCTAAACAGGAAAGTATAGGGATGTGGTCCTAAAAGGGGTCCTTAGCCTGAGGTTGGTTAAAGGTTTAATAGAATCTGCAAGAATCATTCTGTTTAGGTCCGGTTTTGCTGTAGTCTGATAACAGCAGCAGTAGCCAGTACTCCTATGGTTACAGTGACTCCTGCCAGTTATCCAACTTCCATCCTCATGACAAGCCCATGGGCAGATATCTTCATCCGCTTCTTGCAGACAGGGAAATGGGGGCTCAGAGACAATGGATAGTGTGCCTATCACTCAAGTCCGAATTCTGAGTCACGAAACTCAGTGGCAGCCAATTCCAGAGAAGGGGCACCAACATGCTATCTAGCCCCTACCCCAAAGGCTCATGACACCTGCTATTAATGGCTCCTGAGACACCCCCCCCCCACCTTCACTTGCACAGGCTGAGGCTTGGCTAGAGCAAGGGCTTCCTGTCACCCTGTCACGGAACTCCCCCATGTGGAAGGAACCTGCTGCAGTCCCACCCAGGACCCAGCTGAAAAGGGCAGTCAGTGGCGTAAGCACCCCAAGGCAGTATGGAGAGAGCCAGGATGCCCAGGGAGTGCCCCATCCCCTTCCCCAGAGAGTACGCAGGAGCAGGGCTGCGGTGTTAAGTGTGTGGGCCTGGATCTTGCACACCCAGGGAGCATGCTGGCAATGGCCATGCCCACGCTGTGCTGCTTGCCACTGGGTGACAGAGACCAGACCAGGCGTGTGCAGGTGGTAAATCAACCCCTGTCAGCTGGTGAGGGGGACGATGCAGGCCTTGTGGAAACCCTCTCCCCCTAGGGTTTCTCGCTGTGACAGGAAGAAAATGGCCAGCAACCACAGGATGTCCCAGGGAAACCCCAGAAGCTCTCCTTTGGCAAAAGGTCTGGGCTGCAGGGAATATATTCAGGGAGGCCCACTTCCTCATCGGGAGGAGACTTAGGGTTCTTGTCTTAAGTCAGTTAAATCCCTACATGGTTCCTACAGCCTGGGGTCTGGGTCTTTCTTTCAGACCGTAATCATCAATGCCCTGGGAATCTGGTGACTCAGGAAAACAGAGCCTCACTCCACAGGGAAGCCCAGCATCTGGCAAAATGAGCCTGATAAAGAAAAAGAGTACCCACAGAAGCACGTGCTTTTCCGGATCAATCGTCAAGCTGGTTCCCCGGGCTGAGCCACACGGCACTGTGCACAGCGAAACCCACAGAGCTGCCATTCCAGGGACACGGCGCAGCCGCACCGGGTGAGGAATCCTGGCACAAAGTGAATTCTGAGGATCTAGAGCTTTTCAAGGGCTGTCATTTCTTTCCTTGATTATACTACTAAGCAGTACACTTCAGGGCTTGGAACACTTATAACCTTCTGTACCTTGTTCGTGCCATTTCCCCAGCCTAAGAAGTACCCCCCTCTCCCCCATCCCTTTGGAGGCCACAGGCTTCTCCTCCCTGGAGCTCAGCAGGAACACCACCACCTCTAGGGAGCCTCCCCTTCATCCCCACCCCCCGCCCCCGACCAGGCTGTTTCACTGTGCCCTTCAGGACTCCCACAGCAGACTGCCGGCCCCTGATCATGGGGCCAGCTTGTCCCCATCTTACGCTAAGGCCCCACTTCTCTGTCTTCCCTCCACAGCAAGGCTTCCAAAGGCAGAGGCACTGATTATTGTCATCATGTGGCCAGGTCCTTCACACACGGTGGCAGTACTGGGCTAAGACAAAGTGAA
>NW_023245053.1:0-1811 GCF_002007445.2 Ailuropoda melanoleuca
CACACACACACACACACACACACAAATATACGTATATCTATTGCTGTACCTGGCAATTGCAAGCTATTCAGTAGAATTCTGCCCTTATAGAAACCATTTTTACACATACTCATCATTTATAAAAAAATTCCTATTAGAAGTAAAAACATTGAATTTGAATTTTACTGGATTGCATTTACCTTAGGACAAGGTAACTCATAGGTTTCATTTACCTTAATTCATTCAGCAAATTAAGCTATAGTATTCTATAAAGGGATTTATCTTCCACATAAACAAAATTTTATTTGCCATTTTAACTTAAAAAATTGACAAAATATTATTGCACACATTTATTTCTCCTAAACATTAAAGAAAAATTAAAAATATGTGTTAGCCTGAATATTTTGAAGAGTGGTTCTGTGAACATTTTAAAATGCTCTGAATACATCAGCAGAGACATGTTTCCCTGTACTGAAAGTGCTCCTGTATGGGAGGCCATTTTCACATTGCATAGAACTTATGCATATTTTGACTGCCGCTATTGAATTCACCTTGTTGTGCTGAAAGCCTTGTGTGTTTGAGTATAAAAATACCTGAATTTCAGCGAACTAAAGTATTGACCTGGAATGTTTTTTACTAAGTTGGGGATATAATAAAAAAAATAAAAATATGTACAAACCATAACAGACCCTTGCAATACTACAATTGTAAAGTTAATTTAAAAGAGCAGGAAGATGGGACTGTATAAGGTGTAGAAAAATCACATAATATTAACTTCCTGATTTGGCTACCAGATAAGCAAGTTGCACAAATGGAACTTTTATTTACACCAAATTCCTCCTCCTTTTCTTTCAATAGAGAGGAGAGAGAGAGAGAGGAGAGAGAGATCGATCCAGAAGAGGGTAAAGGATAGAAATATAGAAATTGGGCCTGTATCATACCTCAGTGAATTGTTTTTTTCCTGTCTTATGAAAAAAAGAGGCCAGACAGAGTGAATATACAATTTTCTCTTTGGAGACAATCTACTTTACTACTCTCCTATGAAGGTCTAGCTCTGGAAATGAGTGTGGATACAATTGCTACAATCAAACGCAATATTTTTCTAGACCAATGAGCTATCAGGCCAACATCTGAGTACCTAGTAGGGTGAATATTATTATTATTACACCATGATGTAATATAGCTGGGCAATTGGATTGTGGTTGGAACACTATGTGTGTTCATTTATTTGGATGACCTAGACTAGTGATGCTCAATCAGGGGTGATTATTTTTCCCCCATGGGAAATTTCTGGAGACACTTTTGGTTGCTAAACTATAAGGGGTTGCTTCTGGGATCTAGCAGGTTGAAGCCAGGGTTACCACTAATCATCCTACAATACACAGGACAGTTCCTCACAACAAAGACTTATCTGGCCACAAGCATGTATAATGCAGAAGTTGAGAAACACAGACATAACCCTTTCCTTTCCTACACATCATACCTGAAAAGAGTCTCTACTTCACATAAGGATTAAAAATCAGAGTCAAGCACCAATTTCTCAGGTCCTACTTCGGTTATAAAGTAGTTGATAACTGATTATCCATTGAAATTATAGTTCATTTCTCCCATGCTCTAATCCCTGCCATTGGGAACAAATTACCTATCACCAAATTCTCTTTTGTTTTGCTCTGTTTATTTTGGACCATCAATTTCCACATACTCTCTATGCTTGACCTTCCTGGCTGCAACCCCTCGCACAGGTGTGCTGGCCCCATGTACTACCCGCTGGACCATCAACCCTTCAAAGTCAGACACGAGCCAGTGGAGTGAAGGCCCTGTGTGGGAAATGC
>NW_023245054.1:0-178 GCF_002007445.2 Ailuropoda melanoleuca
TAAGATCAGGAACACGACAAGGATGCCCACTCTCGCCACTATTATTCAACATAGTACTACAAGTCCTTGCAGCAGCAATCAGACAACAAAAAGGGCTAAAAGGTATCCAAATCGGCAAAGAAGAAGTCAAACTGTCTCTCTTCACAGATGACATGATACTCTATATGGAAAACCCAAA
>NW_023245054.1:711-792 GCF_002007445.2 Ailuropoda melanoleuca
AGACACAGAGATCAGTGGAACAGAATAGAGAACCCAGAAATGGACCCTCGGCTCTTTGGGCAACTAATCTTTGATAAAGCA
>NW_023245054.1:1094-1206 GCF_002007445.2 Ailuropoda melanoleuca
CTTCTGCACGGCCAAGAAAACAGTCAAAAAAAAAAAAAAACCTAAGAGGCAGCACACGGAATGGGAGAATATATTTGCAAATGATGCTACAGATAAAAGACTGGTATCCAAG
>NW_023245055.1:0-1812 GCF_002007445.2 Ailuropoda melanoleuca
AAAAAAAAAAAAAAAAAAAAAAGGACAACATGTGGATGGACATGGAGGAGGCTGGCCGGCATCTGAGGGTTGGGAAGAGCTTCCCAAGGAGGCGACACACAGCAAGGGGGCGGCACCTTGGCAACAACCCTGGAGAGGCAGCCGCTTCCCTCTTGCTGCAGAGGACCCCTGGCCCCACAAACCCTGTGGATTACAGACCATCTTCCCTCCAGTAAAGGCCTCGGCTTTGTGCAAACCATTTCCTTTTTCTAACACCAGTCCTCTCCCTGACCAAAGTAGGAAGACAGGCTCTGAAGATAAACAAAGGTAAAGCACTCTGGACCAAGACTTTACATAAATATGCATGTTTCTGAAGAGCCTCTTTATAACACAGCCCATCGAGTTTAGAGCATTTTGAAACTCAGATTTCCGTTTGCAACCCAGGTTCTGCCAAGAAGGTTATCTTTGGCTCCTCTTTCCCTAATACCCCATAGCCAAACCGTCCGGAAATCCTGTTGGCTCTACCTTTTAAATACACCCACAACTTTCTCTTTCACAGAAAGTTCACCCAGGTCCAAGCCTCCACCATAGCTCACCTGGGTCAGCTTCCTACCTGGTCTCTCTGCCTAGGACCACCCCCGCCGCCCCCATCTCCCCACGGCAACCAAAAGTGGCCTTTTAAAATGCAACCAGACCACAGATCATCCTGTACCAACTGCCCCCTGATCCTGCCCAACGTCAAAGCCAAGGTCCTTACACACCTAGGAAGCCCTGCACGGTGGGGCTCCCCTTCCTGCTCTTGGCTTCCTCCCCTTCCCCTCCTCACTCGCAGGTCTGAGGAACAGCCAACCACCTGTTCATGGGCTCCATCGGACAAATCAGGGCCAAGCACCTGCACAGAGAAATCGGTCCCCTCTGCCTAGGACACGCTGTTCCCAGATCAAGGTTCCCCCCGCCCCCGCTAAGTCTTCGCTCCACTGTCACCTTCTCCACGCCACAACTGCATCCTGTTCTCCCCCAGGCCCCTCTACCCCCCAGTACTTATCTTCAGATATACCGCATCATTGACCCTCTTACTACCATTAGTATCGACTGCCTCTCTTCCCCTCTCCAGAAGGTGAGCTCCGTGAGGGCAAGCTCTTCATCTTCTGGGTTCACCGACAGATGCCAAGTGCCTGGCACACAGGATGTGCCTTTTAATATCTGCTGGGCAGCTGGCAGGATGAACAAACGCGGCCTCTGTTTCAGACTATAAGGCTAAGAAAGAGGGTCCACTCTGTGGAATGACCGAGGAGACAGAAAGTTCCTTAGGAGAAACCAAGAGTGTCCTTTGGCCATGGAATTCGGGAAGGGAGACCAAGAGTTACCCAGGAGACATGGCCTAAGTAAACTTCCTTCAGCTTCAAAAAGAGTGTTGGTCCAAGTGATCTCAAAGGACACCTTAGACGCTATTTAGTGACCATTTCACACAGTCCACGGTTCTCACATTGACCTTCGAGAATTTTCACCATGTTTCTCTATGTAAGGGGGAAAGCCTAAGACCGAGGGGAAAAAAAAATCTAAACAATCTTAATCAAGTTGAGCTAGACAAAATCAAGTATCAAACCTCCGCGAGATCAGCCATGTTAGCCCCAATATCCTTTTTGTGGCTGTGACCAGCACAGGATTGGAAGATGGAAAATACCCAAGGATGGTGGTACTTCGGCTTAGTGTGAAGATTTTTTTTTTAACTCAAAAAAAATAAAATAAAATAAAATAAAAAAATAAACCTGCTTTTAAAACACGCAAATCCTTATTTTGGCTAATTTTTCCACAGTCTGAACATAAACTGAG
>NW_023245056.1:0-1812 GCF_002007445.2 Ailuropoda melanoleuca
GGAAGAAGCAGGCTCCCAGTGGAGAAGCCTGATGTGGGGCTCAATCCCAGAACGCTGGGATCACGCCCTGAACCAAAGGCAGACGCTTAATGACTGAGCCACCCAGGCGCCCCTAGATGAGTTGAATTTTGAAAAAAAAAAAATGTACAATTTAAGCAAGAAGAACATAAAAGAGAATCATGTGCTTTGAAAAGAACCAATTTACAAAGGTAAGAAAAGTAAAATGTTTGAGAAAGTATAATATATATAACTCATCCTGAAATAGATTGTTAATATAGAACTGAAGATAAATTGTGTTATAATGGGATCAGAGTAGTTTCAACACCAGTAGTTATTTGTGTACTAAAGACTTACAGTATTGAGCACCTTTTGTGTGCAAGGCACTATGGTGGGGATTTTATAAAACATAACCATTAGGTGTTTAAAATGCAAGAATTTTTTTCTCTACGGATCCTAAAATCACACAGCAATTTGCAAGAAATTTACATTGATTTGGAAGAATCAGACACATCATTGTCACTGCATTTACGATCATTACTCTCTTATGTTCTGATTAGGTTTGATTTATGAATGTGGGTGAGAAACACTGCAACATGAAAAGAGTAGCTCAAGATGGTCATGTATTTTATTTAGACAAGCTTGGGTCAAGGTTTCAATGGCATGTAGCCTTTGCTCTTCATCAATGTCAACTTCGTTGTCTTCATGTTCTCTGGTGACAACAGTCATATTTCATTGTTACACTGACCTTTGTTCACCACACAATACTCTGAAAGTGAGATTGTATTACCTTTTGGGATTGGTACCAGTGTCTCAACTCGTTGACTACTTTTTCATAGGGTGTCCAAAAGCTTAAATGGTGAGAAAGGGCAAAGACTTCTTTCATGTGTTAACTTTGGTTTACCCTGCTCTCTTTCTCTCTTGCTAGTAATTTAGATGCTATTAGTAACATAGTCATTATTCCATTTTGAGTAGGGGATTGAAGAATAACTCCAATTACTCATTTTTTTTAAGTTTGTGTTTTATTAGCAGATAAACCCAATTTTTATATCATATGTTTCTGCCAATGTTGTTGATTAGCCACATTATCATTCAGAATATCTAAGTTATTTCTACCTATATACCACGTATATAGGTAGAATATGTTAAAAGATATAGTTCTCCCTCCCCTGTTAATTTGAAAGGCATATTTGTTAGACCCAATGGGAATGTGAACCTTGGAAATATTAGGACAAGGAGAATTTTTTTTTTTTTAGGACAAGGAGATTTCTTATAGATGAAAGATAATATTGTGCTCATGGTTGAAGAGTAATGTGTAGAGAAAAAAGTGGAAAAAAAGCTATTATTTATATTGGTAAGTGATACACATATGTTTCTATTAATAAATTGGCATATGCTAGTTTCTTCTACAGATATTTTCATAACTTTGAACTGCCATTACAGATGGCCAAAGAAGTGGTTACCTTATTTGGCAGTCCATGGGTCTGCTGAGGCTTGCTGTGCTGTCACTCAAAGACCCCATCACTTGGGTTGTTAAAATTTATGCTTTTCCAGGAAAGAGAATGTTTTCAGTATAAAGCTGAGAGCTATTACCTTTCATGGACTATCCTTTATTTCTACAGCTAATGTAAAAACTGGAAAAAGATATAAAGAGTATAGATAAGAAAATGCAGTGGAGTGGGTGTCAGGAAATGTTACATTAACCTAACGCTTGTCATTAACCAAATATGTAACAGTGGATGCATACCTTAGCCATCCTGGATTCCAGTGTTCTATTTATAAACTAGAGAAATTGTATATATATATATATATATA
>NW_023245057.1:0-1812 GCF_002007445.2 Ailuropoda melanoleuca
TTCCCCCCCCCCCCGCCCTGTTCCAGTTAAGACCCTTGTCACAGATCACATGCTTGAGAAACAGTGATAAGGATTTGCGATTATCCTGAAGGACCAATGAAAGTGGGAGCAAAGACAAGCAAAGGGTCTTTGTCTCTGAGCGTTGAGCCCCTTGCGTTCTCCTTTCTTTCATGGCAAAGTTTGGAGTGATCTTTCATCTGTTGGCACAGGGATTGCTGGCCATTCCCCGCACAACTGATCCAGCACATTTTGCAAAACTCTGAAATTTCATATGAAAAAAGTCCTGAGCCTGAAATTAATAGCACCCTCAGATAAGAAGCTGAACATCTATTTCTCGACGTCAAAATGGAGCAAGTGTACGGTTTTAGTCACTATAACCTCTTTTTTTTTTTTCTGCGGTAGAGTTGACATGCAGTTTTATATTAGTTTCAGGTGTACCACATGGTGATTGGACATCTATTTACATTATAAACCTCTTAGAAATATATGTGAATCTATGCGTGTGCTTGTATTTGTGAATGCTGTGATTCCATACACTTGATTACTCTTGTAGAAGAAAAATTGCTTTTCAATGGAAAATTATGCATTTTCTGTAACATACACAGTGAATTATCAGATTCTGTTACTTATCTTGGCAATTCTGTCCCATGTGATATGAATGAACTGAGTCCACTTCTTCCCCCAATCCTACGTCTGTGGAAAATCAATTTTGTATCCGTTTGCAAGTCATCCAAAATTCCTTTATTTCATGTAAGTTTTGGTTTTTCTTTTGAATTGGTTATAACATCTGCCTGGTTCCTTTACAGCATGTGAGGAAAATAAATTCCTTAACATGTGTTCATTTTTATATCTATATAGGAATCATGATTTTACTTTTTTCTGACAATTACCTTTTAAATTTTTGAAAATTTTGCTTCATCATTTTGTGATACCATGAATTGAAGTTATTTTATTTCAATATTTGGACTTCTTCAGATACAAAAGATGGTTCACAAAAAAAGCATAGATCTAGAAGGAAGAATCCTATTATTGTCTGTGTTTATTCAATCATAATCTCTAACTTTCAATCTGATCCATAAATTATTTAACAGTTTTTATTGGATTTCAGCTAGTAAAGTTTAGTGTCCATGGCTTTGAATCAGTCAGTCTCACAAACTAAATAAAAAGTTAGCATTTTCATATTTTTTAAAAAATAAAGATCAACTGAAATTTTTCTTTTGTAAGAACTTTACAAAAGAATTAGAGACTTTCATTTAATAGTTTTTTTAAAGCTATTTTTTAAAGACTTATTTATTTTAAAGAGAGTCTGTGAGCAGGTGGAGGGGCATGGCGCACGGGAGAGACAGAAGAGAAAGAGAAGCAGGCACCCCCGAGGGCAGAGCCCCGAGGCAAGGCTGGATCTCAGCACACTGTGTGCAGGGGGGGCCTGAGATCATGACCTGAGCAGAAATCAAGAGTTGGACGCTTAACTTACTGAGCAGTCCAGGTGCTCATTTTGTAAAAACTGTCAATTATTAAAGTTTTATAGGTGACTTTTTTTTAAGTGTTAAAATCAAGTAATTATGGAAACATTTCCAAATACCTGTTTTCGTAAAATTTACCAATGAAATGATCTACTTACTGTTTCTACTTCAGATAATAGTAGAAAAGTAATTTGGACCTGTCCTCTCGCTGAGAACGACCAGCAATGCTGGAATAAAATTCTGCAGGAAGCCTTCGAAAGTTACAACAAAGAGGTGCTTTGTAGTCTGTAGGAACGTGCGGATTGACAGAAGGTTTAACTGCAAAGCCAACAGTGGGGGAAGAAGAAAG
>NW_023245058.1:0-1813 GCF_002007445.2 Ailuropoda melanoleuca
AAAAAAAAAAAAAAACTTTGCTGCCCTTCCTCCTCCGAAGGGGTCGAAACCCCCCCGGCGGCAGTCGCTGCCACAGTCAGTGGGAGAATTGCATACAGGGGAAGAACCCGGGGGAGGCTGCTTCCCAGGCGCCCCGCACAATCATGCTAAGACGCATGTACTGCACAATTTGCCGTCTTGACCGTCTTTAAGTGGGCTGTTGGGTGGTGGGGAGCACATTCACACGTTGTGCGGCCGCCGCCGTCCGTGTCCAGAACTCTCGCATCCTTGCAGAACAACTCTGTCCCCACCGAACCCCCGCGGCCAGCCTGGGCCCCACCGCCTGCTGTCTGGGAGTCCGACGACTCCGGGCCCTCCCAGAAGTGGACCAAACGGACAGTTTGTCGTCCTGTGTCTGGCGTCTCTCACGAGCGTCATGTCCTCAAGATTCATCCCTGCGGTAGCGGACGTCGGACTCTCCTTACTTCCCTCAGGCTGCGGATGTCCCACGTTGTGGACGGGCCTCTTGTGTGTGTCCACCATCCGTCAGTGGACACGTGGGCCGCTTCCACCTCTTGGCTGTTTCTTTGAGGTCCTCCTTTCAGTTCTTTTGGTCGCACACCGTGCCGCGGAGATGCCGCGTCCCTCAGGAGCCCCCAGGCTGTGTCACAGCAAAGGCACCGTCCTGTGTTCTCATGAAATGGTTCCTTTTGTGTTGTGTGAACTTTACCTCAACCAAAGTACACGAAGTTGGAAGTGGGGTGGGGGTGTTGCTCGAGACCGGGACGCGGACTTGGGCTCTTCCCCCAGTGAGCTGAGACCACGGGCGGCTGTGAAGGGAGCAGTCACAGGATGGAGCATGGTCTGACGGCTCAGGGTGGGAGCAGGGAGACCAACGGGGAGGCTCCCGTCGTCAGGAGCAGAGGCAGGTGGTGGCTGGGGTCGGGGCATCTGTCTGAAAGGTGGACGGGAACTAAGGCCAGAGAGCCGGGAGAAGGGCGTCGAGGAGGCGCACTGTCCACATGAGGCTGCCACCAACCACCGGCTTCCGCGAGCCACAGATGCAGAGTGAACAAAACAGAGAAGCCCTGTTGAGGGTGAGCACAGACCTAGACGGATCTTTGAATTCCGGAATTTGGGACGGCGGGGCCGAGCAGGGACAGCCACCGCCGTCTGTCTCGGTCCTTCTAGGAATCCCTATCTCTGTCATGCACGTGAAACCACACCAGGGCCTGGGAGCCGCTGTTGCTGGCCGCAGGGTACAGTCACAGGTGGCAGAAACCAGCATTCCCTTCGTGGACGCCACCCCGGCCCCAGGAGGAACCGAAGGGAGGCAGGACGGGAACCAGCGCAAGGCTTCCCAGGAGGCACTGCTCCCAGTAACTTTCCTTCACCTGCTTCTCTGCCAGCCCTGCCTTCTGATCTCGCGTTGGCCCCATCACCTAGATGCACAAAGCTCGGGCTTGGGTTTCTGACCCCATCTTTCTTACTCGTCTCCCAGGAGTCAGGTTCTGTTTGCAGCTGAAAGACAGAACGTGCTGCCCAACGGGAGGTATGAGCTCATGGAGAAGAAAGGACGATTGCCCCTGGGAGCTTAGCACAACAGGTGTTACCTGCCCTTCACCTGCTTCCCTGCTCTCGAGACCACGGGCAGGCCATAGCACGTGGAGCATGCCTCCTCTTTGCACTCTAGCCCAGCTGCAGGTGCAGGTATGAGTCCAAAACCGAGGTGCCTCGGTTTCCCTGGCCATGAAACCATACTGGCCAGCAGCAGTGGGAAAACAGGCTCTCTCAGGGATAGGCAGCTGGGCAGCAGGCTGTTTGCTGCCCAGAC
>NW_023245059.1:0-4356 GCF_002007445.2 Ailuropoda melanoleuca
GCGCCGTCTAGCGCCCCGCCTGCCCCCCGCCCCCCGCTTCCGCCCCCGCTTCCGCCCAGCAGGTGCCGCGGTGGAGGGTCTCCGCTCGCGCTTAGCGCCGGGGCCGAGTCCCTTCCCCGCTGCGAGGAACCGCCTCTGCGCCTCCTTAAAGGGGTCAGAGCGCGGGGAGCAGCGGCCCCCCGTCGCCATGGAAACGGGCCGTCCTGGGGACGACAACCGGGGACCTGGGCGTCTGGGGGCGCGCGGTGGGCGACAGGCGCTCCCCCGTGCACTTTGCAGAGCGTTTGCTGGTTCTTCCCCTTGGATCCCAGCCGTCCCCCCTCACCCCACCTTTAAAAGCCACCTCCTCCAGAAAGCCTTCAGCCACCACCACCTCACCTGGCGGCCTCCTAACAGTAATGATTAACAATCATCACAGTGGGCGTTAGCGAGCTCTATCTCCGTGCCAGGCAGCAGGCTGCCGCTTCTCATGCATCACCTTTTGCCCTCATACCAACCCTGTAGGGAAAACAGGTGTGGAAACTAAGGCTAGCTCAAGGTCTAACAGCTAGAAAACTCCATTCTCATTCTGGTCTCAGTTTCCCCATCTGTAGAAGGGGAAGGTTGCCCCTGAGGCTTGCCAACTGACCAGCCAAGGGCAGGAACGAGACCACACGTTTGTCTAGGTCCGGGCTGAGTAATAGCCCAGCTTCTGAGGTATTTATTTATTTATTTATGTATTTATTTATTCAAAGACTGTATTTATTTATTTGATAGAGAGAGAGAGACAGCCAGAGAGGGAACACGGGTGGCGGGGGGGGGGGGGCCGGGGGGGGGGGNGGGGGGGGGGGGACCGGGAGAGGGAGAAGCAGGCTTCCCGCTGAGCAGGGAGCCCGATGCAGGGCTCTGTCCCAGGACCTCATGACCCGAGCCCAAGGCAGACGCTTAATGACTGAGCCACCCAGGCGCCCCTTCCACTGTCTTCGGACGGTCACGCACACTCGTTTGCCCCAGCGCTGTGCACCACACCCAGTGCCCCCATGGCGAGTCCCGCCCTTGTGGTCCTGAGTGGGTTTCTCCAGGCCAAAGCCCCAGTGACTCAAGAGACATCTCCGAGGGGCCTCCCAGCTCCCACATTACGGAGAAAGAGTGACTTTGTAATGCCTCCCGGCTCTGACTGGATGCTGGCGCGGGCATGCCTCTCCCATTAGATTGGGGCATTCCTAAGGGTCAGTGCAGCTCTGCCACTTCTCCAGGTCTGTGGTCACCAGAAATGCACAGGTGATTGAAGGTGATTGAGCATGTCTGTCCACGGACAAGCCCGTCCCGGGGGCCCGCCCCAGCCCCTCACCCTGCCCCAGAGATGTGGCTCCGCAGGACTGGGTTCCCAGTGAGGAGAGGCTGTGGAGACAGACTGGTCCCAGACCCTCAGCCCCTTCCCCCACGCAGGCTCAGAACAGGAGAAAGGGGTCCAGGACCTCCTTCCTGGGAACAGCCACACCAGAGTCACTAACCCTTGTGCTTAGTGAGCTATGGGTCCAGCCCCTCTTGAACATGAAGCAGCCTAGTGAGCTGGTTATTTTCATGCCCGTTTTATGGAGGAGGAAACTGAGTCTCAAAGAAGGAAAGTCACTTGACTAAGATCACCCCAATAAGTGGCAACCCCATCCTTTTTTTTTTTTTTTAAGATTTTATTTATTTGACAGAGAGAGAGAGACAGCCAGTGAGAGAGGGAACACAAACAGGGGGAGTGGGAGAGGAAGAAGCAGGCTCCCAGCAAAGGAGCTGATGCAGGGCTCCATGCGGGGCTCGATCCCAGCACTCTGGGATCATGCCCTGAGCTGAAGGCAGACACTTAACAACTGAGCCACCCAGGCATCCCTGGCAACCCCATTCTTTTCCCCAGCACCCTGCTGCCTTTCTGTTCAACCCCCGCCGGAACTCCTACTGACTTGAAGCCAGCTGTTAACACGAGTCTGCAGGATCTTGAGCGAAAGCAGGGAACAGGGTTTTGTTTTGCTCTGTCTTAAATCTGAGGCCCCAGGACCCAACTCAAGGCCTGGAACATAACGGGTGTGTTGCCTACACCTGATAATATCTGTCCTCTTCCACATTCCAGGTAGGTTGTGCCTCCCCAAGTCAATCCAGCCAGCATCCATCAAGCCTCTACCGTATCCCAGCACTCTACCCACGTCACACTTGCCACAGATCATCCCATGGAATCCATCCCCAGCCCTGTGATCTCCCAATGACTATTCATACCCCCATTTTGCAGATAGGGAAACTGAGGCTCAGGGGCAGAGTTGGCATTCGAAGCGGGAGCTACAGGTCTCTCACGCAATACCTTCCCCGAGCCTGCCGGCCTGGCTGACTTGGGGGTCCACCCCAGAGACAGAATGCTGCTGGTAGGGGTGGTGAGGGCTTTCTTTGGGGTCCTGGGAACCCTGCCAGGGCCCCCAATTCCATATCCACGTGTGCATGCAGCTGTGTGAAGGTCTTTGAGCAAGGAAGTGTGGGCACATGGCATGAGAGTGAGTGGGGGCGCTGGGCCGGGCTGCATGGGCATGGGCTGGGGGCAGGGGCGCTGGCCTCCTCAGAAATTGCACACCCCGGCGCGCACGCTGTTACGATCCTCATGGCAGCCCTGGAAACCGAGGCTCAGTGGGGTGGAGGGGTTGCTCGTACCACTAGCGTGTCTGTCTGCATGTGCAGGTGTGTGGGTCTGCGCCTGCGCATGTGTGGGGGGTGAGCAGGGGGGGAGTGGGAGGGCTGCCTGCAGTCCCAGCCCTGTAATAGAGCCTCCCTGTCTCGCCAGGCCTGGAGGAGCAGGCGGTAATGATTGTTTTGCCTTGGGGCTCCACGTCCTGTCACAGCCTGAAAATGTGCCTTGGGGCCAGTCTGAGAGACCCCCCCCCCAGCCAGGGCCTGACCCCAGGCTGATCCCTGTGGGGGTGGAGGTGGCCCTCTGGGCCCTGCTCTGCCTTCCTCACCTTCACACTGGCCTGGACTCTGAGGGGTCCTGCTCCTTCCAGCCCTGCCCGCCTGCCTCTGTCTTCAGACTGTGAACCCCCAAGGGAAAGGGGCAGGGACTCCTCCCGTAGACGGAGGGCCTTGGTACGGAGTGTATGCCCTCTGATCAGAGTAGAGCCATGCCCAGCGCAGAGGCCAGGCCTTCCCCCTCTCAGCCTGGGGCGCCTCCCCCAGCCCCCACCCACAGGGTGCCCCTTCCTCTCAGAGGAAGCCTCACACACACTACCCCTTTCAGCCCTGACCCCCTAAATCATTGCTGTCTGTTCCAGTCGCCTCCCACAGAGCCTGAGGAGGGGTGAGCCTAGCTTCCCCCCACCCCTGCTGGCCCTTCCCCGGCCCTGTCACCTCCGCTTCCTTCTCCTATCGGAAACCACCAAACCATTCAATCAGTGCAGCCTGCGACTCTTGGTTTCAGCTCAGGTCATGATCTCAGGGTCACGAGATCGAGCTCTGTGTGGCCATCCTCTACTCTGGGATTGAGCCTGCTTAAGATTCTCTCCCTCTCCCTCTGCACCTCCCATGCTCGCTCGTAAGTAAGTAAATAAATAAATAAATAAATAAATAAATAAAATCCAAAAAAAAACCCCCCCCACAAAACCAGACGTGGAAACTCCTGGCCTTCTGACCCCCACATCTCACCCCGCCCCACCCTGTCTCCCCTGTCCTGGCGCCCAGTGTCCATGACCCGCCACTTCTGTTCCAAGGAAGACCCAGGAGGGAAGAGAACTGGCACCATGAGGCCAGCATGCGAACCCCTCTAAGTCCTAGGCCCCTCCTGGTGCCAGTCCCTGCACCCGCCCCATTCTGCCCAGGATGCCAAGTGGGGTGAGGGCAGGTGTGGGTGGTGCCCGGGGCATCGCCCGTAAAGATAAGGAGATCTGAAGGCAGACACCGCCAGATCAAAGTCTGGTGGTGGGGACGGGGGAGACCCGCCATGGGAAGCGACTCGTGCTAATCGAGGAGGACGTTGTGGGGCCCCCCACCTTCCCTTCCTTGTCAGGGCTTGGATACACACTGGGCTGACCCCAGCAGAGAAGGGAAACTGAGGCCCTGGGGGATGGGCTAGTCCAGGCTCCTAGAGCCAGGCCTGGCAGGGTCCCTCCCCTCTCCTGGCATGCGGAGCGCAGGTCTGGTTCAGAGGCTGGTCTGTGCCCTTTACTCGCTGACGACCTGGCCGCACCTCAGTTTCCCCACATGAAAAATGGAGGTTATCAGTAACGAATTGGGTTTATTATATGAGATAACATAATCTCGCGGACGATGCAGCCAGCCCGGCGCCTGGCACACAGAAGGCGCTTAGTAGAGCCGCTGCCTCCCTTCCAGTCTGAAGTCCTCCCCGGGGGGGGG
>NW_023245060.1:0-1315 GCF_002007445.2 Ailuropoda melanoleuca
TGCCTCTTTAGCTCCTGTGAGCAAGTCGAGCTCTGCAGAGGAGGGGCCGAGTTGTAGACATAAAGACAGAGAGACTCCCGCATGCAAACGCTGGGGGGCGGAGAGGCCAGCCCAGGCCACAGGCCTGGGGTGAGGACAGCCTGGAAGGAGGCTGGTGGCTGGGACGCTGGGTGCAGGGGGGGTGGGGCCAACATCACACAGACCTGACGGCCAAGGCAGGGAGTTGGGACTTGTTCTAAGCACAGATGGGAAGGCATGCAGGGAGCTAAGCAGGGAAGTGGCGAGACTCATGTTTTAAAGAGGACAGACAGCCATGTGGATGCTAACGCAGGGCACGCGGGGTGGAGCTGGGAGACCAGTCTGGAGCGATGGTCTGTCGGACTGGGGAGGCAGTGGTGGAGTGTCTAGGACCTGCAGCCAGCTTGGGATATTAAAACAAGTGAGACATGGTCCCTGCCCTCGAGGAAGAAGAACCGGCCTCTGTGTGTGTGTGTGTGTGTGTGTGTGTGTGTGTGTGTGTGTGTGCATTCGCACACTTGCAAGGAGGAGAGAGAGAGAATGCTGGAGGCTGGACAGTCCCTCAGACTTAGGGAACGCAGAATCACACACTACTCAGAACTAGCACTAAAGTGGCCCAGTCGTCTAGAAATGAGGCCCAGAGGCCCAAGGTCCCATGGCCACTTGCCTGGGGCCCCTCAGGCCCAGCCACGCCTCCCTTCTCCCCTGCAGCCCTCACCCGCCCGCATCTCCCACACCCCCTCTCTGTCCTCGCTGAGCATGCCCCAGCCGGTGATCCAGCAGGACAAGTTGCTGGACAGCTGCAGGCCCGGGCTTGGGAGGCAGGCGGGGGCGATGTAGGCGGTGAGCTTCACAGGCAGGCGCAGCTGTAGCATGACTATATCACTCCCGAAGGGGTGATGCTTCTCGAAGTCTGGGTGCACGATAATCCGGCCCAGGGACAGCTCCCGCGTGTGCGGGGTGTGCTGATACAGCTGCGTGCTCCCCAGCAGAACCTGGTAGTCTGCTGGCGTGTGGGATTTGCTGCAGGAGAGGAGCTCGTGGTCACTCTCACCTCTGAGCACGGGCCAGCTCTGTCTTCCTGCCCCCTCATCTAACCGCCCCTCCCTCCGGAGCCTGTGCCTGTGGGAGGACAGGCAGCGTCTGTCTCCTCTTCCCAACCCTCTTGAGGCCGACCAATCTCTTGTTCCCAGCCTCAGACACAGGTCTCCCTACTACACCTCGCACTGGACGAGCGGGACTCCTCGTGCTCAAGGCTCCTTGCTGGGGCCTCACATCGAGCCCTTTCATTTTACAC